>NC_063256.1:5757575-6060606 GCF_019578655.1 Ricinus communis | reverse complement strand
CAAATAATGAATTTGTTCCTTTGCCTATTTTAATGGATGTGCTTGAGAAAAGGTATTCAGAGCTTGTTTATTTTTAGTCATTTTAAATCTAAAATCTCAAAGTATCCTTCATCATGGCCATGAAACCAAAAAAACTGTTAATGTTTCAGCCTCCTAAACATTTATGCAGTATGAATTTCACCAAAAAGTTCCAATTACAGAACCACTTCATAGTATAGAGGCTTCTCGACACATGAGATCACTGATGAAACAAAATGTAAAATTTGTAACTCTGAAAGAAATTCACGAGGTACTTAGATTGTGTAAAATATAGTAGGTTAATTACATTTTCTCATGTAACATCAATTAACACCAGGATCATTTTTAGTCTGCAGAATGCCCATGAAGCAAATGACCAACTTCAAAGATCATGCATCAAACCAAACAAATAGTTGGGTTGAGTAATCTGGGCTGCATCGATCTATATGGTGGTATATTTTATGAGAATTTCCACCTAAATATTCTGAATTGCCAATATTATTTTAAAATGGCATAGGCTGTTGAAAGAAGTGGTACTTTGCTTATGGAGGCAAGAATAATACATTTTATTTATAAAAAAGAACATGTTAGAAGATGCTTTCAAGAATGGGAATACACAGTATTACAATATACTAACATTCATTTGTTTCCCATTCAATTTTCAGCAAGCATTATGTTTTCATGCATCTCCAGTTTGAGAGGAGCACTGAATAAACCTCGATGAAATATGCTAAAAATGTTATATAGTATACAGGCCTCTCCATAAACTAATTTGAACTTTCAGTTAAATTCCCTAACATGTAGAACTACTCTTACCTCTTAAGCCACATGAACCAAGTAAATAAACCAAGGAAAAATGAAATAAATTCTTTTACCGACACAGACATCTTAAGAACCAAAATATATGGGGTAAACATTTTGGTAATGAATAAATAATATATGGACTTCAAAAAGACAGAGATTAGCCAAACAGCATCACCTGGAAAGCAAATGATTCTTTTGCATTCAAGATTGCATCCATTGCAGCAAATTGGTCATCAAATGCACCATAGAAAACTCGGTAGAATTTGTTCCTAAAATTGTAAATGATCAGTGATAGAGCAATGTTGAAGCAGTTTGTTCTTTCTTTGCAAGAAGGAATAGCTTCATGAAGTTAACAAATACCGATCTTCTTCAGTGTTTTGTTGATCAATCTCATCAAATTTTCTTGTGAGTACTTCTGCTCCTGCTGGTGAAAGCAAATGCAGTACCAGAGCCTCCAAGGTTCTTGGGAAATTGTGCTGGAGAAAAAGTGATACAATATGAAAAAAAAAATATCACAAAAACAATTGCAGTGAAATAAACTTTTCAAACATTAATATACATGTAGGGTATTTAAGTGAGATGGGTATTTCAAGTATTGTTTACAGAAAATCCAACGGCCAGTTTAGAGAGCAGGCTTAATGCAAGAGTCAAACTCACTGCCATAGAAAGAAGAACATTCTGAAGGGTGTGTGGATCAAGAGCCCCAAGAAATTTAGCAACTGCATCGTCCTCTGGGAATAATAAATTAGCTGTCACAGCAGAATCATTTGTAGCAGTTACAGGTTCACTGGGATCAGCGAGGTTAACACAGTCGTGAACCAAAGAAACAAGTTCATGAAGAGCCTGGAGAGAAAATGATTCCAACACATTCAAGTGATGTTTGTCTTTCCCTTGTGAATCCTTTTCTTCGCATGCCTGGAATAAACCAGAGTGACTATGATCTGATAAAAAGAAATGATCAGTCACCAGAAATCTGCCTGCTTAAAAACAAAGTTGAAATCTCTTTGCCAAAAACTAAAAGCTGTAGAAGGCAAATAGGCTCCAGTGAGTAGAGGCATTATGATCAAACTGACCTGCTTCTCCATTACTGAGAAGCTTGCGCGTACGCATCTTCTGTTTCTCCATGCCAGGAGAAGATGTTTTCTGGAGTATATGGTTCTGTCCTAATTTCAGGTAAATTTAGTATATTAAAGCTATTGAATGTAGACTTCCCATCAGAAAAAACAAATCTAGCATGAAACCCCACATTGTCTAAATAAAACAAAGTAATAAAATATCACCAATGTATGCTCATTTTTCATTCGTATATGGAGCCCTAATAAGGCTCTTAGACCTAAAATTGCCAAATGTTTCTGGTCTATAATCTAACTGGAAAAAAGAAAAAAAAAAAAAGAACTTTTAGGTACTGAGTACTTGATAAGTGCGAAGTAACACGCAACCATATTCACAGTTATATCTATTGGTAATTCTCAGGCTATATCAAGGATCCATTTCCAGGAAAAAAAAAAATTTCCTAGAGATTGCATTTAGAAAAGTGAATGCAAACTCAAAAGAAAAATATTCATATGAATTATGCATAGAAATATATCCGTATACATACAACGCACACAATCTAAAACAACAAACAATTTTGCACTGCCTATAAACAAGGGGGACACATACCATTTCTTTATCAATCAATCTTGATTTGACAGCATTTGAGAAATAAAACATGCCAAAAAAAATAAAAGAATTAAGTTAGCATATTGAATTGTTAAAACTAAAAGTAAAGAGAAACAGTTTTAACTCGTCACCGAGACAAAAGGGGGACGAACAAAAATTGAAAAAGTACAAGAGACAATGAAGCAAGAGAACCTTCTTAAAATTCTGCGCAAATAATAAGCATCCATGTGTTCTAACATGCTAGACATTATGTTGGACCGCCACCAGAAGTTAACAGCAATGGTCAAATCGTCACTATCTACTTGATGAAACCTGCAGCAATTAGAAACGGTGATCATCTGACCCTGATATATGTTGGAAATTAGGTTGAGTCGAAGGACAAAATAAATAATAATCATACTTAAGTATGCTATTTTATCAGGTTTCTGACCAGTGACAACCAACCAAAACATATATTCAGGACCAGAAATGAACTTGCAACATTTGATAATGACGTTATTTTTAACCATAGCATAAAGAATAATACACATTGCAGAAGTTTATGCTTCTGAGGTCGACACCTCCTTCATATTTTTTCTTGTCTCAGTGCAATTAAACCAATATAGATATCAAAAGGAGAAACATATTTTGAGATCATTGATCAAAAGAATTTTCTATTAGTAATTTTAGAGTGAGATTTCTTGCATGGGACCAGCATTATCAGTAAACTGCGACATGGGAATCATTTTGTGGATTGTAAAGAAGAAAAGAAAGTGAGTAGCATAAATAATTGAGACCTACCAGCCTTCGGGGATGAAAAGCGCATCACCTGCATGAAGAACAACCTTCTGCGAATATTCCAAGGAGAATTGTGCTCTTGGATACAATGAAAAATCAGGGTTTTCTAGAGCAACAGAACTGCCAGCCAGAAGAAAAATTAATGAAAAGAAAAGCGGGAATGGAACAAGAAACATAAACAATTAGTATATGATTTTGTGCATAAAAAAAGAAGAAGCATACCTGTGATTAGAGGCTTCCCCATATATAGGCATCGGGTATAAAAATGGGCTTGCAGAAGGAGGCCATAAGGTAACTGCAATGAATAGAAGTAATAAACCAAAAATAATAATAAAAAATAAAAGAAGCTAAGTACCATAAATATGGGTACACCTTTAACATGCATAATGTAAAAAAAGAAGAGAAAAAAAGGTCAGTCAAAATCAGTTAGCTGAGAGCTCCCCAATTGCAAAATTTATAAAATAAATAAAGAACCTTGTTTGCGTCCAGCAACTATGCTTAGAACATTATGATGTGGATCATAGTGAGTACTTGATCTAGCATGAGCATTATTCATCCACAGATTAATAGAAGCTAGTTCCTTTGACTCCAAAAAAGCAGGCTGCACAAAGTAATCAACACTCAATAAACATTTCTCTATGGATAACCAACTAAACAAGAAGAAAAGAAGAGCAGAAACAATTTGAATGTCTTCTCTAAGAGTTGCAAGTTGGACCCTCTCTCGATCTTCAGTATTCATAATTGGCACCTAAAATACAAGCAATTAAATTTCAAGATTATGTTCTGCCGACAGCTTACACATCATAATATGCACGCAAAAGAAACAGATATTGGTAATTAATCAAAAAAGAAACACATTCATCACTTAGAAGGCACCATATTCATACCTGGGCCAAATAGACCTGTTGAGCATAATCACCAGAAATCAAATGGTCCTGCTCTTCTGCATCAGAAACTGCAGGCTGATGCCCTTCTTCTTTTGCTATACGCTGCTTGCAAAAATCAATAAACGTGGAGAACGGAAATGGAACCTATAACAGGAAGGAAAACATGATGAGTGTGTTTGGAAAGTCTAAATGCAAGAATTCAAATCAATTGAACTCTATTCAGTCAATTCTCATATAATTCAGTTTTTCTTAGCTTCAAAAAAAAAAAAATGCATTTTATAAGGTACTTTGGAAAACATGAAAATCCAGACACAGATGACATGATTTTGGAAGAATTCAATGGAATTGATTTCTTGCACGTGTTTTTGTGCCAAGAAATCAAATATAAGCTGAAGTTAATGTCATCAAAGAGAGGAAGCACTTGAAAGATGGAATTACCCTCTCATGGCTTCTAAGATCGCCATAAAAGACAGGTGCAGTTCTGGAAAGCATAGCTTCAATGGTAGATGATCCTACCCTTTCCTAAATTCATAAGAAATGGAAAATAAAACAGAGTTCAGTCCAGTTTAGTTCATACATAGAAAGTAGAACTAAATTGCTTCAAGGTAAAAGTAGTAAATGAAAAAGGAATCAATACCTGCAAATAGTCGAGACCGCCATTAGCAGGATTCCACTTGGTGAAAGCTTTCCATTGCCTCGTGTATCCATTGAAGGCCTTTCCAAAAAGATATATGAAAAAGAAACGTAGGAAAAGTGCATCAGTAAATTTTGAGGTACAAGCTCAAAAGAAAAAGAGAAATTGAATCCAGTTGACTGTTAAAAGGAAATACAGCAGGGACGTTTTCGGATTCTATCTGAGACGCGAAAACTGGTGCTGAAGGAAGCTTTTCGAATGTTTTGACTCGCCATTGCTTAATCTCCTCCCCCATGCGTGTGCTTCTTTTTTTTTTTTTTTTCCTCCCTGCTACACACTCGGTGCGTTGCTCGCTCGATGAGAAGGCAGCAGCGCCAGACTGGGAATTTCATTTGTTTATGGGTCCAAAAAATGGCTTATTCCACGTGAATCCAAGTCCAATAGTAAGCCCAGCCTTTTTATTTGACAACTTCTGATTCTCAATTATCATTTTATTTATTCCAAAGAATCTTTCTTTTTACAGATAGAACAATTAAACAATTTTATTTTATTTTAATAACTATCTGAAGAACCATAAAGTTTTAGGTCAAGGTTTGGTTTTCTCTTCAATCCAATTCATTCCTCTAATATTTCGTTATAAACCATTGTCAAAATTTGATTTTCTCTTCAATCCAATTCATTCTCATAACATTTTGTTATCCACCATTGATGTGGTAATAACACTACTCTTTGTATTTTTTTAAACCATTTTCGATCCTATAATATTTCATTATAAATCATTGATATGATAATAACAATACTCTTTTGTATATTTTTAATACCATTTTCAACGATATAAAATATGCAATGCAACTTAAATTTAGTCCATTGCCTATTTTTTAATTATTTTACTTAATTAAAAAGAATTCTTATATAATTCATATGCATATCTCATCTACACATTAAATTGATAAATATTAATTTTAAATAATTATTATTGAATCTATCATCTAATGGCAAAATATAAAAACTCACACATGAACACTATTCTCTCATTAACTGAGATGTATAAATATGATATAAGTAAGAATTAAGCCTTAATTAAAAAGATCGTTTTTAGGAATGAATTAACAAAACGGACAGCTAGATAATATATACACAGTTTAAGCTTTTTGTCGATTCAAAAGTAATGAACTGGTGGACTATGAATTCTGATGACAAGCAGCTCCTTCTTTAGTCGGAGTAGTTGCGAACCTGCAAGAGTAAAAGAGTATGTAGTAGGCGTAAGTTCTAGTAATGATGGACACCTCATTGTCATTTACGATTTCTGCAATCTCCTTCAAATCTTCTACGGCAACATTCACTCAGCAAAGGGTTAGTGTTGTCATCTACATGCCTAGTCTTGTTTGTTGCCCTGTAAATTTCATAAGGAAAATAAAATTGAAAAGTATTGGATTGGATTGGCACAGCATAATACGAGCTAACAAAGAATTGCTTCCTCTGAATTGCACTAGGCGACAGACTTTACCTCTTGGACCAAAAAAAAATAAAAAGGAAGATAAACTTTTACCAAGGATAAGGACCGCATCAATGCACTGGCGAAGAAGCCATGCGATGCGAGAGCTAACTGAGAGGAGGTACAGCCGAACTTTCCGGCCAACTTTCATAACTTGTTCGTATAATATTTTGTTTGTTTTTAAATTTTCATCGGTGAAACTTGGATGTTCAGCCTGGCGGTTATTACAAAAATTAATTCGGATACGTTTTTACAGTGGATGGTTTATCAGTTCCAAAATCATTCCAAGAACCTTTAGCAGGTAAGGCTGGAATATTTTATTTCTCACCAAAAGATCCACGGCCTAGAGGGCTATAAGCCACTATTCCAGCTCCAATTTCCTTGCATTAAATAAAAAGAATTTGAATGTTTGAACCCACAGTTCCCGTTAAATATAGAACAACAGCAATTTTTCTTGCATTATACAGGCTTACTCATTTTACTCGTGTACAAAAGGGAAAAAGCAATTCAAGCAGACAAAATAAAGAGTTTTCTCAAAGAGAACATACAGGAATTTCTGTGCCTAAATTCAAAATATTGATAGCATGAATAACTGCACACTCAAAGCCACAAAGTGGAGCTCATGAGTCTAATTGGACTTGCAAAACTGACCTCAACTCATTGAGACAAGCAAAAAATTATTGGAAAAGCCAAACAAATATGAACAGCTATAAGATACAAATGGAGTCAACACCTAAGATATCAAGGATAAGGCAGAGTTTTCCTTCCTACTATACCTGCCCATAAATAAATAAGATTTATAATTTGTATGGTTTGAAATGTAAAATTATTGTTTTTCCAGCCAAAGAAAGACCTTGGACCAGTTTCCTGACCAAAGAGGAAACAACTAATTTGCCGACTAATTAGTGAGTTCGCAAGAGGATTTACTTTTAAGAACTCACATGCAAAGGGGGACTATCTCTCCCTTTATACACGAGACCATGGGGACCATTCCATTTGTAAAGCATGGGTGCACTGCATGAGCCCTCTATATTGTTTCCGAAAGAGCTTCAAATAACCCAACATATACTTTATTCTCTTCTTCAACTAACTTCTCAAGTTCTTCCATCTATCATTATGGGAAAATGAAACAGCTAATAAAACTTATAGACCATTGCAAACGCTATAAAATTAGAAAATGAAGTTAACTGAAGCACATACCGTGTCCTCAAAAGATGCTGGTAATAGAGATCAATATATTGCACATCAAGACGCTTAAGGCTAGCTTCAGAGCTTTCTCCTACATATTCCGGTCGGCCACAAACTACCAGGCCATCAGGTCCCATTTTGAGCATACCAGATTTAGTGGCTACCTAGATTTTATCTCTGGGCAACTGCTTCAGAGCTTGAAAACCTTCGAATTAGATACAAGTTGAAATATTACATTCTACATAAAACTACAAATTATAACGTAGTTGGTTCCCAGATGCTTGCCACCTGACAAATAAAACAAAAACATCACATTACACTGAAAATAGACACCTCAGCTCAGTTCCATGTGAAGTGAAGAGAACACTTCGTAGAAAACATAACAATGATGAAATTAGAGCTTACAGATAACCAGACCCAAAAGTAACTTCGCGTGCACTAAGCGTCTGTTTTTCTTTTTGGGATTCATCGTATGAATCAAAATTAGTCCAATTATAGTAATGCCCAAGCAAAGCCAATCCAAGAGGAATTACCTTTCCAACTAGACTTTCATTAGCACTTTCACCATAAATATTTGCTGTGTCAAAGAAAGTGATAACCTTACTGAAAGCATACATAATGATTGGTATTCCTTCCTCATCAGACAGAGGATAATTGTACGGTCCACTGAGAACGGTACATTCAAACCCCAACTTAGAAACCTGAAAAGATAACAGAAGAAGAAGAAGAAGCAATTTTGAATGGCATGCACATCAGAGGATAATGAATATATGGATCAAAGATTGATACCTCCAACCCCTGGTTTCGAAGTTTGACTCTTGGAATTAGATTTTCTTGAACGAGTGCTTGTTCTCTTTGTTCTAAGGACAATAGTAGTCATTTCTTTTAAGCCCAAATATGCTTTGTGAAGTTAGGCCAGTCATATAAAATTCATAAAATAGATATTACCCTTCGAATTTGTCAAATTCCTCATGAGCTATATACCAGGATTTTCGAACTTAAATAATGGACTTTTTCAGGTAAGAAAAGTAGCTTTTAATTATAAATTTGCAAGTAAGGGGAAACAACTAATTTGCCAACTAATTAGCGAGTCTACACATTTTTAAGTTGAGCAGTGACTATACTTAGATGCCTTTAATGATAATTTGTAGCTCAAGCATGAACATAGAGCATCAATAGAAAAAATTAATAATTAAAATAAAAATAAATACACTCACATGATATCCATTTGAAGATATTCTTGGTTCTTATTCAACTTACAGAAACTCGAAACTGAAATCACAGTAATAAAAGTCTTAACAATTTTTACACCAGATTTTCCTCGGTAAAAAAAGAAAAAAGAAAAATTCTACTCCGTCACTACAGTACGAAGGGCCAAAGAACTCTTGACTTCTTTAGACTCAGCATTAGCCTCTCTCTGCGCAACAATCTTCGACATTCCAAACATCTGAAAATTGAAAGTATAAGAAAACTTCAATTGTTCAATGAAGAAAAACAATAACCAACTAGCAATGAATTCTAAATTAACTCAAACCTTGTGGATGGTATTCTTAAAGCAACTCTTATGCTCTTCCATAGATGCATTAATAAACTCATCAATATGATCCTTTACATCCTCTAGGAAAGTCCCCTCCTCATTCTTCTTCTTTCGACGCGAAGAAACAGTGGGCGACGACTGCTTTTGTTGTCAATTGTTTTGTGTTGTCTCCATTGTTTTTTCCTCTTTTTACTATTCCTGGTCTGAAAATTGGAGGCGAAGTGCCCGGTACGATGCAATTTACTTAGAGAAGGGAGTTGTTATCATTGGCAGGAAATAAAAACTAATAAAAGATGAAATTAGCTAGTTAAGTAGTTGCCCTAAATTTTTTATAGGCTTTTGTTTCTTAATCTATTTTGGGCATTGGGTTGGGCCTAACTTAATGGGATTGACATGAGTAATGCGAAAATTATTTATGTAAGTGTATTTAATAGTTTAGGTATATATTTCCATTCCCGCACCAAATAACATATATTTATTAAATTCAAATAATTAAATATAATATCAAATGTTCATTATATATAAAATATTTAATTATATATTTCTTATCTTAAATAAACAGTTATTTTTTGTTCATCTTAAATTATATTTCTTTTAATTATTAATTTAGTAAATAAATTGTTAGATATATCATTCATTAAGTTTGGATTATCATACTTTTTGAATAAGCTCATACGAGTTAAAAGAGAAAAAGAGCTGAATTTGAATCAAAACTTAAAATATTTAAATTATGTACATCCTTATTTCTGTATAATTTTTCTTATTATTTATTTTCAACACAATATTTATTTTCATTTGAAATAAATTTTAAAAGCATCTTTTCCTCATATTTTTCCTGGATAGAGTCCAATCCAAATCTAAGAGCGTAATAAAAAATTTGAGAAGCTTCAAGTTGAGGCTTGATCAAATGTGATTGTAACATAATTTACTTTAAATAAGATAATCAGACTGAATTGATGATGGCGTACAGATAACTTAAATTCAATCTTTATCTGGTGGTACACTAATTATTTCTATTAATTTATTTTTACTAAAGAAACCGCAACAATTAGAGAGGTCATACTTATGTGTAAGCACCCTGAATTGCATCAAGTCAACATGGACTTTGATTTCTCAATTGTTGTCAAGTTGATACGAGGAGACTCGCCTATCAATTAGGACATCTAGAACTTGAAGTATGGGTTTGATAGCATTAAACTAAATCCTATATAAAAAGGGTTTCAATTGATATAACTATAATTTATATGTTTAAGGTAATACTTGTAAGTGCACGAACCATTTTTATAGTAAAAGCTACAAGGTCGATCTTTCAAAAAACAATAATGCTAATTATTTTAAAAACTAATTATTAATATAAAACAGTAAAAATAAATTTAAAACACTTTAAATTAGTATTTTGAGAAAGTAGAATATTCATAAAGGGAATAACTAAACAATAAATAAATATGCAATTTAAATATTTGTGATTTAAGCTATATGATGAAAATAATATTTAGCATCGCCAATTACTTAATAATTCTCTTGTTTTACCTTAAGCCTACATCTAATGAATGAGATTGTGATATGTATTTTTCTTTAATTACTCAACCTAATGATGTAACTAAAATTTTTTCGACCAACATAGTTAAAGTAAATATAGTGTTTCTAATACATAAATATTTTCATAATAACTACTATTATTAAATTGATATGATCGTCAACTAATAATAAAATTAATAAAGATATAAAGGTAAATAAACAACTCATTAAATAAAGATAAAACAAGGCTCATACATAAATAAATAAATAAAAGTTAAACTAGACATTTAAGAAAACTAACTTAACATATTTAACTCAATGATCATGGTATTAAATAAAAAGATATAAAAACAAAACAAAAAATAAAACTCTCTTGAAATCTAGAATCCTTCAAATAGTAAGATGATTAGTCATCACTTATCACTTGTTGAAAAACTTCATAGATATTAGAAGAACAATAAAAACTAATAATATGTATGGCAACGAAGAGGAGAAGGTAATTTAAAGGGAAGGGGAGGGAGTTGAATGAAAGGGAAGAAAAAATTATCATTTTATTATGTTTGGTTACATAAAAATAATTATTAAAGAAAAGTGAAGAGAAATATGTAAAATTTGTTTGGATAAGTAGGAGGGAAAGGAAATAATAATTATTACAAGACATAAAAATCCTTAAATTGATACATAAGTTGCAACAAAAAATATGTCATTACATAATAAAATACATACAAGCTTTACAAGTTTTAATTAATTATAATATTTAATTTTAAATAATTTTATAATGAAATGCATATAAATTTATTTTTTATTTTGATGAAATTATGAGATAATTAACTATAAGATTATGAATATACTAAAAGTTGATTTCAACATCTGCCTACCATCAACGGTGGGAAAATTAATCAATCTTATCCATAAGCAGAAAAGAAAAATACATAAGAAATTGTGAAACATTTCAAACTTGGCAATGCAATGCTAGAAAATGTCACAGAAGCGTAGCGTGTAGATAATCTTCGCAAATTGCAACAATTGAGTAATTAGAGAATTCAAATTTTGAATTAGCTGAAAAGGGGCTAAAGCCATCATCATCCATAAACGTATATATCGATTTTTTTAAAAAAAAAAAAAAAAGAACAAAGAAAATTAAGATTCAATTAAACCACCTTTTTTTTTTTCTCCCTTTTTTCTGTCCGCTACCCCCGCGCCCTCTCACGTTCGTATTAACCAATTTCACGCGTTTATTCTGTACTGAACCCATGCGCCTAGTTGCAGATTTTATTTTATTTTTTTTCCAAATTTTGAAACTTTATTTTTCATCGTTAAGAAGAAGAAAAAAGAAAAAAATGAAGAAGAAAGAACTTTGGGCTATACAAATGATTTTCTCTTAAGAAATTTATGGATATTAAAATAACATATCTTATTGTTAAGAGTAGTATTCATTTAACCCATCAACTGTTGGTCCAATTGATAAATTATAGTCAATTTTTCCACCTTTAAAATAAATGATTGAATGTATTAAATTGTTGTAAGGAGAGCATTATTCGCTCAAGAAGTATATTGGTTTAGGAAATTGAAAATTTGTGTGTTAATGTAAATTTTATCTTTCTTTTTTTTTTTTTGAGAAAAAGCTTTATTTGACTAATTAAGGAAAATTTTAATTCGAGTCATTTTTAAATTAAAATTAAATGAGGCGACAAATATAAATATTTTTTAATCTTACATAATTGCCAAATCAATTGTAACAGTAACTAAGTATAGTTAAATTTGTTTCGACAAATGAATAGGGATAAATCTTTCTTTTTTTTATAATTGATTAAATAATAAACGGTTTTAATCTTATTTCTAGAGTTCGTTGTGAGAAGAAAAAAACAAGTAAAACAACCAAACAAAAGTTACTGAAATGGGAAAAGCATAAAAGTGATTTAGGTAAATCATTAGGCATCGGTTTACATTTGGGTCAAAACTATTCCCATTGCTGTGTATTTTGTATATTCATAGTTCTTGTTTTCTTCTTAATTTATAATGTACATATAGAAAGCGAAGGAAAAGAAAGGGGAAGTGAATTAAGTGCAGTAGTAGCATCATGATTTTCGATTTGAAATGAATTTTGGTGGGAGTAGAAGCTCCTTCTATGCTTGGCCTACGGAGATTGAGGAGGAGAATGTGGTGATTGATCCATGAGAATGCGAGGGATTTTAGGATAGAAAATGCAAGCTAGATAAAAGTTGATCAATTATTTAGTTTAGTAAATTTTTAACGATTCAGAATCATATTATATGAAATATTGTCCGTTTTGAACTCCATTCGCCTCACGATTTTATCCCTTTAGCGGGTTCGAGAATTTTCCATGAAGTCTCTCATCCTATAATTTCTTTAAACTAAACACGTTTTATTTTGGAATTTCTATAACTTTTAAATAAGTTAGGTTAATAATTTGTAGTTAATAAATCATTGAAAAGATATTAATAAAATGATTTATATCATCCACTGGATCATTTAATTTTGACAAAAAATATATAAATTTAGTCAGCTTATCCAATTTTTATATATTTGAATTTTAGTGCCACCACACTCATAATGTTATACAAAATTTAGAAGAATAACTCCAATATTTTTTAAAATAATTTAATATAAAATATAAGAAAATGTGTAAAACATTTCAATCTATCGAATGAAATGTTCACTAGTATAATTATTGATTCAACATTTTTATTTGTTCCAGTAATATATTCATTTCAACACATCAATTATACATAGAAATTGAATAATTTTTTGTAAATAGAATTAATTGAATTATAGATAATATGTAAAATATAAATTATTTTAAAATCCGATCAAATTTTAAACAATAATGCAGCGGTGCATTTATAAAATATAAATTAACAAACTTTTATAAAATGGTCATAATTTATATAAAAAAATATATTTTCATCTATACTCCGTATATATATTTGCGATATTAATTAAATGTATAAATTTCTTAAAAATAAAACCATTTTTATAACTATTAATTTTCTAGAAAGCAATAACATCTTTGATTATGTATGATTAACAATCTTAAAAAAAAAAGATTTAGTATTTTGAAAAGAAATACAAGGACAGATCGTTAGTAATTAATTTATAATTGGCATGCAGCTAAATAAATACTGTTAGTGACAAATTTATGCATGCATCTAGATCGGTGTATTGGAAATATTAATAGAGATTTAACTCTTTTTTTTCTTTTCTTCTGGTGAGGGTGCAAATTCAACCAAATCTCGGAAAAAGATGTGCATGCAAATACGGTGCACGTAGTGATCATGGAATCTCTTTCACCCACTATAAGCTCCAATCATATTCATACATCAAAAGGGGCGGGTAAAGATTTTAATTTAATTAACAAACAGGATATGGTGCTTAGCGCGGGGTTTGAGTTTCACGCTCATGGACGCGAGTGGAAAGGAAACTCCGAAACTATAGACAGGCAATTAGATGATGTGTTAGGACAAAAATCACGGAACTGGCGGGAGATTAGAATTTCATGAATCAACGCGGAGAAGTGGGCCGAAAGAATGATTTATTTATGAGGGTGTGTTTGCATCAACGACTATAGAGAGTTCCAAATCAACAATATTTTTTAATTTTTTTATAATGATTTTAATAATACCATAAACATAAAAAATATTACTTAATTATTGATCTATAAAATATATTTGTTTTAAGAAAATCTATAATTTTTATTTTTAAAATTAATAGCTATGTCGGATAATTGTGACTTATTTAAATAATTGAGATTTATAAATAAATATATAAACAATTTAAATTTAATAGAAGAATATATTTTAATTTTTTATAATACTGATCAATTATTTATAAATAGCAGTATCACAATGTTTACTCTAGCAAAATATCTTTCTTATTATTATTTACTCAATTTGAAAGTGAATACTTGGTTTGTTTGATTACAAATCTAATTTTTGGGATCTTACTTAAATTTTTTATCATATAAAAAAAATATACTGCAGATTATTGGATGTAATATATTTGTTCCTTAGAGATTTATTATTAGTGTCGATCCAATTATTGCTATTAAGACATTGTTCTAATTAGTCATTAAAAAGAAATGGTCCTGATGAGTTTGGTTCATTATCTTGAAATTTGACCTTATGAATTGTTGGCTTTAATAGATAAAGCATAAGGAAATCCATGTGTATGACACGTTTTCCGTGACAAATGGACAACGGGAAATGATTCTTAGACACGGAAAGCTTCTTCGTAATTTATAGATCATAAAATCCTACACATGTCGACTTCGTATTATTCAATTAATAAGATTATATTTCAAAAAATTGATTAATTTTTATATATTTTGTGAGATAATATATTTGAGTATTATTTTCATTTTAACTGCAAAGATTATACTAGCACGATACTTTACTATTTTTCAATTATATCGTAAGGTGTATAAAAATATATAAATAATTGATAAAATTTATTAATATTTATCTAATTAAATTAATAAAATTACTTATTAATTTAATTAATAATAAAAATAAAAATAAATACGATTTTATAAGTTCAACTTATTAAAGTTTTTATAACTACGTTGATCACTTAAAATATTATTAATATAAATAAATACTAATTATGATTTTTAATATAATACAAGTATCTATGTTATATTTATATTTAAATTAGATCAGTTTAATTAAACTATTAAATATATAATTAAGTTGATAAAAATTATAATTTAGCATTATTGAAATATTTATTTTTTATTTTTTACTATATAAATAATAAAAAATCTAAAGATCAATAATTTAGATGCAAGTACATAAATAAAACCCATCAATATCAATTATACTGTCGATCCATAAAAATAATTTTGGTATATTTCCAATTGCCATAAACATAAATAGAATTAAAGAAAATGATGGATATATCTCGTAATCTCTCACGCAAGAGAAAAGTCTTGTTGCTGGGTCTATACCAAGAAATAGGTTTGAAATATTATCAATACCATCATTTAAATTTTAATATGTTTTGGTATTTTGTTGACAGCTTCAAGTGCACAAAAGGATTCGGTCACTCTCACCTAACCCTTTTTCTTTCTTTCTTTCCCTATCCATTTTAAGTGGGTATTATTAAGAAAAAATAAATCAATATTATGGTAATGTAGATTGACTCCATCTACATTTTTACGTTATTATTCACACTAGTAGGAAAAGGGCATAGTGTATCTTGTGCTAACTGCAACCCTAAATTAGGTCACATGTCCTGCTCTAATATTTCCAATCACCTAATTTAGCATCAATCGGTTTTCATTTTGATGATCTTTGTCTTTATATATTACCAAATAATAATTAAAAAAAAAATGAAGTCATTATTGCTTTCAATTGATATTGTTATTGGTATCTATTTTAATCTTTTAACTTCCTTTAGTTTTACCTTAAATTTAATGATAGAGTAAAACTAAAAGTTTTGTTTAAGTATCTAAAACTAGCAAAACAGAACATTTTAAAAGGTCATTATTTAGATATAGATAAAGAATAAAAATATATTTCCTTCAAAAGTAAAATGATTTTCGAAAAACCAACGGATTCATTCTCACATTTGCATAGAAAAGAAGAAAGGATGAATTTTGAAATATATAATATACTCTCCACATGAGCTACATGATGTGCCCTTGCCTTTGGCATTAAGGAAGAACCAAAAGTTTACATCATTCCTAATGAAAAAAGCCGACCAATCTTACACCATCAAATCCCAAACTTTTTTGCTTTTTAAATTTATTTTCTATGCCTTTGTAATCTTTTTTTAAAACTTAATTATAATAAAAGAAATATATTTTTTTAAATCTTTAAAGATGGTAGAAATTAACTTGTTAAATCTTTTCCGATGAAGTCTATAGAGCAAATCATCGAAGATAAAGTCTGAAACGAGACAATTACATACAATTCAATAATTTTGAGATGCCATGTGGAAGACCTCGCGGTTGTGGATCCCGCGTTGACATGGCCTAAAAGGGATGTGTGTGAACTTATAAAAATTAAAAGATTTATATTTAATACTAATTTTTAATATTTTTAAAAATAATAATAAATTAACTATTTTTATATATTTTTAATTTTTAAAAATTTTTAAATTATATTAATACAATAATATAAAAATTATTTTAAATATATCTATTAATTAATTTAAATAATATATAACTTAATACTTTAATTGGTATTGCTATTTTTAAAATTTAAAAATTATTATATAATTAAAAAATATTTTATTATTAAATATAATATTAAAATATAATTTAATATATCTTTTATAATTAAAATTATTATTTAATTAGAAAATTAATTTATTAATTAATATAATATTAAATATAATTAATATATTATTTTTAAGGATAAAATTAGTATCATTTTATTAAAAAATTATATATTAATTAATAAACTATTAAAGTATAATAAATATATTATTATTTAGAATTAAAGTGGGTATTTAATTAAAAATGTAACTTATTAATTAATAAATTAATAAATTTTTTTAAAATTATATATAAATTTAAATTATGCGAGTTAAAAATAATATATATATTAAATAAAAAATTTACATTTTAA
Organism: Ricinus communis; assembly: GCF_019578655.1. NCBI lineage: Eukaryota > Viridiplantae > Streptophyta > Magnoliopsida > Malpighiales > Euphorbiaceae > Ricinus > Ricinus communis. The sequence continues at coordinate 6,043,493 of NC_063256.1, read as the reverse complement.
AAATTTAGTACACATATTAAATAAATTTAATATTTTAAAAATTTAATATATATATATATATATATATTATATAGAGATTTTTGTTTATAATTTTAAATTCAGGTCAAGGAGGGGAAAGAGAAAGGTTGTAAAATAAAAGAATCAATAAGAAAGAAAAGGAAAAAAAGAAAAAAGACAATATTAAAAGAAACAAAGAGAAGAGAGAGATATAGAGCGAGAAACAAGGCGCGGAGAGGCCGTCCAAAAACAGCAGTAGGGAGAGGGATTTGGTGGTGTTGTTCGTCGTCGTCATCATCGTCATTTCGTTTCCTTGCCTTTCTTTCTCAACACAAGTCGCGTTTCAAATATCTAAAAAAATCACAAGCACAAACACGAACTACTAAACCAGCTTTTTATCATTATTATCATTAATATTATTTTTATTTTTTCTTCGGAATTTAGAAAAGGAGAAAACACTGCCAAATAGATCAGAAAGAAAAAGCAGAAGAATTCAATTCCTAGATCTCTCTTTTCCGATCCATCATTTTATCAGCTGAATCGCCTCTAATTTGTATGTTTATTTTCTTTATTTTATTATTTTTTCGTAATGCGTGTTCTTGAGTAGTCCTTTGTTTTTGTTTCGAAAAGAATTTGGGGATTTTGAAGGTGACCTTCTAGATTAGAGTAGAAATCTAGAAGGGTCGGATCTGGTGCATTGAGGAGCAGGAGATTGAAACCGTCGGATGAGAGGGAGAGGTGAATAGGAAAAAATAAGGATGAAATGGGTATCATTGCTTAAGGACATAAAAGAGAAGGTCGGTTTAACTCAATCTCCAGCAAGTAGTACACCAACCACTGCTGCCTCTTCTTCTTCTTCTCCTTCTCCCTTTGCTTATCTTCCTAATCGCGATAGTAATGCTTCTCCTTCAACTTTTCATGACTCCACCTCCTCTTCTTCCAGGTTTATTTTTTCTCTTTTTGTGTTTACTTTTATTGATTTTAGTATTTGATTGATTATGCAATAATTTTAAAGTAGTGCATTTTCTTTTCCTATTTTCTTCGACCATCAAACCGCTTGACTGAACTTGATATTGATCTCTGATTGGAGTTGACGAGCTCTTTTCACTACTTTGTCACTTTACTTTTGCCTTTATCTGCTTGTAATGGACTAATAGATTCTAATTTATCCTAAAAGAAGAAGAAATTTTAAGTTACTGTCTAACAGTCTTCTAGTGTTGCATATGTTGATTTTGATTGGAAACTAATTCTAAAGCCAACTTCGGTACATGTTAACAATGAGCAATCCAAACTCTTTGGGCTCCATTCTTTCCTTTTTCAGTTCTATCAAAATCCGAGGTTGATATGTTGTTGGACTGGAATATAACTAGTTTCTATTCCATATTAGTAGATTATATTTTTTATTCGAGAGATAAAATTTGTGTTTGGATGCGGTGGATCATCTATTTTGTACTCTTTGATGTGGTCTATGTGTCCTTCAACACATGATTCTTTTGCTGCTGAAGTGGAAAATTGGGTTTTAACTATTGATTGTTTTAGATCAAGATCATTTGTAAATAGGAAATTAGTATTAGTTTAGATGATGTACATTTTTTTCCTAGTTATGGTCTAGAAATATTTTGCAAATAATGGGATACAACATATAACCTAGTTCTGGTGATGGATGAAAGACTTGTAATATAGAGTGGCAGTTAGTCAATAAGCAGTTGAGAATTTGGAGAGAGTCTTTTAGCCATAAAGAATTCTTCTGCAGCCTGTGTTCACTTCTTAATTCTTCTGTATGTTTATCAGCCATGCATTTTGTTGTACTCTGCCGAGGTCATCCTAGATTGCCAACGACAGTTAGGGGTGTATAGTTAGGTAGATGCCAGCTTAAGAATCTGAAGGATAAGGATGATAGGAATGAAGTAATGAACCAGGTGGTGAAGTGTTGCAGAGGTGAAAATTGATTTAGAAAGTGAGTGGTAGTGAATATGATGTGTGAGACAACGGATTCCTCTACATTTCTTGTCCTTGTTAAAGATGACACTGGGACACATTCCTGGCATATAGTGAACATATGTGTTAAAAAGAATTAACATTTATGATTAGGTTCCGATGTTATGGGTGGTTTAAGATAAGGGTATTAGGGAAAAAGCTTTTTTCTCTTGGATGCTAGCTCAATTGGAGATAGGGTATGCTTATGATGGGTGTAAGGTTCAAGTCTTATATATTAACAAGAAAGCTATTTTTTTTCTCAACTTTTAGCTTTTTGGTTATTTTGATTTTCTAATTTCAGATATTGGTTCTCGCTTTTCTTTTCTTTCTTTCTTTCTTTTCTAATTAATAAAACAGTATAATAGTCCACTTTGTATTTTTCCTAGGTTAAAGATTTTATTTTACTCTCTAAAGACTCGCTACGATTTATTGTATCCTATGTTGGTATCAAGAACTGTTGGATAATGGGTACTACACTTGATACCACAAAGCAGTCTGAAAACTCCAATGAAAATTTTACATAACTTGATCAGTCTTAACTCCTGGAAATATATTTCTATTTTGTACCTATCCCTGATTCCAAGTAATTGTAGCCCTTAGTTCAAAACATTTTATTACTTAACATTATTTCTACCATAAATTGACAGAACATTTAGATGTTTCTCAAAAGTTTGTAATACTTTTCCACGCGTACTTTAATTTTTCTCATAACAGGGACAGACATGAACTGGAATTGGACTTCAAGAGATTCTGGGAGGAGTTCCGTTCATCCAATTCCGAAAAGGTAGTCGTTTCTATATTATAAACTATTTTTGTTATCTTTTTTTTTTTTACTTTCCTCGTCACCAATTTATTACTGTTATTTCTTATGGAAACAAGTTGTAGGCGCTCATGGTCTTTCATTGTATATGCAGGAGAAAGAAGCGGCCTTGAATCTGACTGTTGATACTTTTTGTAGACTAGTGAAGCAGCAAGCTAATGTAGCCCAATTAGTTACCATGTAAGGTTACAGTTTCTCGTTGAAATTGTTATTAAATTGCTGTTGTTTACCTTCATAACTAGAGAGAGATGGATTTTGTTATGTTACTTTTACTCTACTGGTTCTTATATCGTAGATGCAGTGTGATAGATCTTGTGATTTATTTTCTTGTGAATGATTTATCTTTTCGGTACATTTGTTGTGTTGCGCAGGAAAGCTTTTGTCCATAGAGTCCTCTTGTACACAGGGTTGCCCTTTTTGATTGTGTTTTTTTTCTTTCTAACAAACGATAAGGTTTTTATTCGCAATTGATATGCAAAGTTTATAGTATAAAAGATGGATTGAGGATTTTATTAAACTTAGCTGGAACTGCCATATCACTTTCTTAAGCTGCTTATATCGAACATCTTTTACTGATGACAACCATAATGTTTAGGTTTCTTCAGTCCTTTATTAACGGTGCACAGAATTACATTGTGAAACTCATATGGTGCCTGAGTGGAGGTCATATTCGCTTTCACCTTTGATCTCCTATGTAAACTTTGTTTTCTTGTAGGGTATAGAGTTCTTGATGCTCTTCTATGTTGTATAACCAATACTATTCTATCTACAACATCCACCTTTTTTTTGACTAATGCATCTCAGTACTGGGACTTGGTTACTTGTTTTCACTTTTGTTTAAGATCTATGCTTTTGTTACTCGAGTAGTTTTCATCATGTTGGACATTATGAAATTTTGTGGTACATCACAGGTTAGTTGAAACACACATTTTCTCTTTTGTTCTGGGACGAGCATTTGTGTCTGATATTGAGAAGCTAAAGATCAGCAACAAAACAAGATCTTTGGATATAGAGAATGTATTAAAATTCTTTTCAGAAGTCTCTAAGGTTTGCCTGTTATGATATTCTTAGTGCTTTTCATTTATCTTCTTGCTTTTGCCTGAGTGATTTGTTGTTTACTGTCCTGCATGCTTTTCTGCAGGATGGCATCAGTCCTGGTTCAAATTTGTTAACTGCCATTGAAGTCCTTGTATCTGGGGTATATTTTTTTCACCTTTTCTGGTTTGGTAAAGTAAAAAAGAAAACCAGCTCTGTCTCATTTGCTTCTTTTGTGATATCTTTATCAAATAATTTGAATTCTATCTTCAAGACGATCATGATGTTAAGTGATTGTTGATGTGGTTTGGCAAGGACAACTGATGTATGCGCCAAAATAAGGATACTGATTCTGAGTGTTTAGGCAAGGAGCATTGGCATTATTGTCATTTCTATGCGGAACTCTTGTTTCTATCATGAAAGCACTAAAATTAGATTTTATCTTTTGCAGCCTGTTGACAAGCAATCTCTCCTTGATTCTGGGATATTATGCTGTCTTATTCATATTCTGAATGCCCTTCCGAGTCCTGAAGTTAATCAAAGGCAAAAGGTCACTAACTCTAATGATGATGTTGGGCATGTTCACCGGCTTCAGGTAATTTTTTAATATACTTACTTGGCTTTCTTGCTGCTGCTCCATTCACACACACACACGCACACACACACACACACTCTTGTTCGTGTGATTCTGAGAGATAGAGGTTGCATGCATGTATATTATTAGGTTTATAGAACCCTTTTTCCATGATAGGTTGCTTGAACAGGTTTTCATCATTTTGCTAACTCATGACACAATTTATACCATTTTGATACCAAAACTCTTCTTATATTTATCTGCGTTGCTCGAATAGGTAAACTTGATAATTGCGTAGCTATACTTTTTCATGAAATGGAGCTAAATGGTTGATTCTCCACTTTGGGGGAATTACAGTTAAATTCTGATAATTTCTTAGACCAAATGTTTGGACTTGGAAACTCATTCCAATGCCAGTCCTATTGTTTCACAAACAAAATGGCCCCTTGGTAACCTAATTGGTTGCACATTATACTTTGTGTTACCTATGCTATATTTCTTTATAGGAAAGTAAATGGGCTTGAAAATGTACAGTAATTTGTATGATTGCTAAAAGGTAACTTAGTCTCTCACCCTGACATAGGAACAAGTGTAAAGTGGTTCTAATTTTTAGTTTTGATACTAGTGATTGAGCTATCATGGATGTAACAATCCAGAACAATACTCTGGTCTTGTATTATAGTTATCTATACTCGCAGGTAGAGGCAAGCATAGTACACATAATGAATGCATTGGCAAGCCATCCTTCAGCAGCACAGAGTTTGGTTGAGGACGATTCACTTCAGTTGCTATTTCAGATGGTTGCTACCGGATCTTTAACAATCTTCTCTCAATATAAAGAGGGTCTTGTCCCACTGCACAGCATACAGCTTTATAGGCATGCAATGCTGGTACTTGTCTTTTCTGCAGTTTATGCAGTAGGGAATCTGCATATATATAACTGAGATTTATTCACATTAAAACATCCAACATGTGTTAAGGTCTGATAGTCACACTTGTGTTGGTTGTTGATTTTCCAGATACTCCGTCTACTTTTAGTCAATGACAATGGAAGCACGGCCAGATATATACGGAAACATCATCTGGTATTGACATTGTACAATATGAAATTTATTTGAATACTGTATTTGACTTTTGTTTTCTCGTCTTCACTTTGTTGTTAGAGTATCTCCAATAGATTATGCCCTAGGTGTTTTTGGGAATGTATTGATAGGTTTTTTATTGCTTCTATACATGGACTAAAATTGAGTAATCAAGTAATAGGCCTTGGGGCCTGAAATTTGTTTGACAAGAGAAATTGTTTTCTCTAAACATGTTTTCAGAGTTGCACAACTTGTGCAAAGGAAAAGAAAAGTAAATTAAACTATTACTTACCTTCTTGCCCTTTTTTTTCTGTTGCTTCCTCTCAAAGTGGGAGGCAAAATAAAGAGAGGTTTGTGGTAAATTAGGAACTCTTATTTGTCTTATTTTCTTTGCACTTCTCTCTCTTTTTTAATCTCCAAACAGGAAATTACTCTAGTTTCTTTACTTTTCCTTTATTTTCTCATCATTTTCCTTTGAACAAATAGCGTTAAGGAAATGGATTGTGTTGTTCCACATGTTCTAACCTTCTACTTTGTTAAATATTCTTTCAATTAACATCATAACATTTTATCTACAATCTCCGATATATGCGTGTGTTTATTTTTATGTATCGTTTTGTTTCTTTCTATTTTTAGCTCCCAAAATAAGATTTTAATAGCACTTATATGATTTAGATCAATCGCCGTGAAATGTATCATATTTTCAATTTGAAGCAGAAGAATGTAATTGTGTTGACCTCAATGCTTCCAATTTCTTCCTTTTCCACTTTAATAGTGGTAAATTCATCTGAGAATTACTGATGCATAGAGGGCTTCTTTTTTCTCTCTAATCTCCCACCATATAAAGCACGGTGAAGGTTATTTTACTATTTGTACCTGTAATAGTTTAGATGTTGAGTTTCTTTTGTGAGTAATTGAATAATTATTAACGTACGGAATTTTGACACAACAAATGATTAAGATGTATAGCATCAAACAGTCTATGATGACTAGAAGTATTTTTGTCTGGCATCATATATTAATCTTTATCCAACATATTGAATCCGGTTTTATCATGTTCTACTTATCACCTTGCACTGATTTGAAAATTACAAAAGATGAAATTTGGTCAAAACTCTTTTGCTGGACCTGTTGCTCGGTGTCATCCTGCTTCGTTTTTGGCCACATAACTCCCGTGTTCTTGTCTGGTTTCATTACTTACAAAATCCTAACTTGATGTAAAAGCTTGTTTATACCTTGTCTTTTCCTCATTGAGTTCTCATCAATATACCTTGTCACAGTTTGTTTAGAATAATGATTAATATTGTTGAATTTGCTTTCCTTTGCTACGAGGCAACTATTCGAAGTAAATTAGGTAATTATTTAGTGTCATTAATTCAAATCTAGCATTTTTTGTAAGAATTTTGGTGCAAATGAGCCTTAAAGAAAAACCACAAAGTGATACCTATAGAAACAGCTGAAGCCATCCGTAGTTATCATCTGTGATTAAAAAATGCAACATTATTTGTGAGAACTTGTTACACACACTTCATTAATTCAAATCTAGCATTTCTTAGAAATATTGCAATGCAAACGTTTCTTCTGATTGAAAAAACTGTTATGATAGTTTTATTTTCTTTTCATTTTATATAGTAGAAAATTATATGCGTATAATAAACAAATCTAAAATCTAAGTAGAATACTAAGTAGAAAACAAACAAAAATATAATAGTAAATATAATAGTAGTAGAAGACATAAATGTAACTGATATAAATAATAAAAGTATGGCTATGCTATTCACTTCATGGAATTAACTATCTGTTTTCAATGGTCAAATGTCCTAAAAAATCAAAGTTTCAGTTCTTTGTAAACTTTGGCTTCACCTTCCCATTTATCTCTTACTTTGGGGTGTATAGTCATCCTCTCCGTCGGCCTCGTCTGGACATATGCCACTCTTACATGGCATTAATCCGGTATGTTATGTTAAATAGACATGGCCTGTTTGCTTTTATTGACAAAATAGACATGTCTTGTTAATAGTTGTAAAACTATACTTGATAGCATTTTAAGTATTTGGTTAAGTTCTTTTTTCTTTCAATTTGTTATAATAGCTTTCTGCATAATATCTCTACCTTGGGGTTATTGGACATATAAACTTGTCACATCATATCTACATAGAACTAGCATACTTTTCAATGAGGTCGACTCAAGGGATGACTATAGTTATGTTGATACTCCAAAGTTGAGGATATAATTTTTGAAATGGAAATGTGAAGCTAAATTACCACAGGAGCTAAAGTTTTGTGCGTATTTTGAACAATAGGCCTTTTGATACTAGGGCTTCTTTAAAGAATTACCTGAAACAATTCTTTTTTGCTGTTTCTGAAATGTTATAGCTGGTCTATTTCATAGTTGGTCTTCAAAATACCTTGCTTAGCATACAATGTTTCTATGTTTAATGTGCAGATAAAAGTCCTCTTAACAGCAGTTAAAGATTTTAATCCGGACTCTGGTGATTCTGCCTATACTATGGGCATTGTGGACTTGTTGCTTGAATGTGTGGAATTGTCATATAAATCTGGTAACTGGTCCAGCAATCTTCCCTTCTTAATTTTGTGAGAGAGAGCAATATGAATTCTGTCAGTACCATGAATTTACGTGCTATTATGTTACAGTTTTTGGAATTGATTTAGTTTGGCCGCAAAGTGGCTGTACAATGCAAATCAACTAGCTGATTTTATGCCATTTTGAATTGTAGAGGCTGGTGGTGTCAGGCTGAGGGAAGACATACATAATGCCCATGGTTATCAGTTCCTTGTTCAGTTTGCGTTGGTTTTATCTTCCATGCCACAAAATCAGGATGTTCAATCTATTTATTCTAACAGTTCTGCCAACCAAGAATATACTGTGGATGGTTCTCATGCAGAAAGTGGTGGAGAGAGAAGGGATTTGAAAAGCAAAGAAGACCCATCACTGCAACAGTTGTCACCTGCATTATCTAGGTTGCTTGATGTTCTTGTTAATCTGGCTCAAACTGGTCCACCTGAATCTGCAGGATCATCTGGGGCCAAAGGTTCAAGAGCATCTCACACCAAGGCTAGTGGCCATAATAGAAGTCGTACACCATCTCTTGATCGGCTTGCTGATGAAAATTGGGAGAAGGGCAATACCAAAGTTAAAGACCTTGAAGCAGTTCAAATGTTACAAGACATATTTCTCAAGGCAGACAGCCGAGAACTTCAGGCAGAAGTACTAAATAGAATGTTTAAGATATTCTCAAGTCATCTTGAAAACTATAAATTGTGTCAGCAATTACGGACTGTTCCACTTTTCATCCTAAATATGGCTGGTTTTCCTCCTTCTTTACAAGAGATAATCTTAAAAATTCTTGAATATGCTGTGACTGTAGTGAATTGTATTCCTGAGCAAGAATTGCTATCTCTTTGTTGCTTATTGCAGCAACCAATAACATCAGAATTGAAGCACACAATACTCTCTTTCTTTGTGAAACTTTTATCATTTGATCAGCAATACAAGAAAGTGCTGCGAGAAGTTGGTGTGCTGGAAGTTCTGATAGATGATTTGAAGCAACACAAGTTTCTTTTGGGTCCTGATCAACAAAGTGTTAATACTAATCATTCAGAAAGGAAAGCTGGCTCAAGCAGCTTCAAGAAACACTTGGACAGTAAAGATACTATTCTTTCTTCACCCAAGCTAATGGAATCTGGTTTAGGAAAGTTTCCCATCTTTGAAGTTGAAGACACAATATATGTTGCATGGGATTGCATGGTCTCTTTAGTGAAGAAAGCTGAAGCAAGTCAAGCATCATTCCGTTCAGCTAATGGTGTGACAATTGTTCTTCCCTTTCTGGTGTCTAATGTTCATCGCCCTGGGGTCCTCCGCATATTGTCATGTTTAATAACTGAAGATGCTGGACAGGTTTGTCAGTGTTTGAGCATTTTAAAATTTTCAGGGTTGACTTTGGACTGGTATTATTTTGTAAAACTGATCATTGGTCTTCCCATTTCTTTTTGGACGTCTCTCCATTTGTACAAACTGGTGCTACTAGCATTAGTTTTTCCATACTATTTTAAAACAAATAACAAATATGGTTGCTGTTATGTGTAACTAAATTCATATTTGTCTATTATTGGCCAGTTCTTTTATGAAGCATTGCCAAATTATAACTTGATTTTCATTTTACCAGGCTCATCCTGAAGAACTAGGTGCAGTTGTTGAAGTTCTCAAAAGCAGTATGGTTACAAGTAGTGCAGGACATCAATATAGGCTTGAAAACGATGCAAAATGTGACACAATGGGGGCATTGTGGCGCGTGTTGGGGGCTAATAGTTCTGCTCAGAGGGTTTTTGGTGAAGCCACTGGGTTTTCTCTTCTTTTGACTACACTCCACAGTTTTCAAGGTGATGCAGGACTGATGGATGAATCTTCTTTAGGGGATTATATCAAAGTTTTTACGTACTTATTGCGTCTCATGACAGCTGGAGTTTGTGACAATGCTATTAATAGGACAAAGTTGCATTCTATTATATTATCCCAAACTTTTTATGATCTTCTAGCTGAGTCCGGTTTGCTTTCTGTGGAATGTGAGAAGCGAGTCATACAGTTGTTGTTGGAGCTAGCTCTTGAAATTGTAATCCCACCATTCTTGTCATCAGAGAGTGCCACAACAGCTGATATGGTTGAATCTGAGTCGGCCGGTTCTCTTATAATGACGACCTCGGGCCTCTTTAATCCCAATAAGGAACGAGTGTACAATGCTGGTGCTGTTAGAGTTCTGCTCCGTTCACTGTTGCTCTTTACTCCGAAGGTTCAGTTAGAATTGCTGAATCTTATCAACCAGCTTGCTCGTGCTGGCCCCTTTAATCAGGAAAACCTTACCTCTGTAGGTGAGAAACAGAAAGCTTTTTTTTTTTTTTTTTTTTCCCCATGTCTTTTACTCTTTTATTGACTAGAGCCATAACCTTTATATATTCATGAATTTATTTGCTTTTTCTTTATCTAGGTTGTGTGGAGCTTTTACTGGAGATAATTCATCCCTTCCTTTTGGGCTCATCTCCATTACTTTCTTATGTGCTGAAGATTGTGGAAGTTCTTGGAGCATATAAGTAGGACTCTCATATTTTTCTTGAGACTGTTAAATTGCTTATTCTTTTGTCGACATCTAATGTCTTAGAAACTAAGTTTTTATTTCTGGTGATAGGTTGTCAGCATCAGAACTTCGACTGCTTATTAGATACGTAGTACAAATGAGGATGATGAGTTCAGGCCATAGTCTTGTTGATATGGTGGAAAGATTAATTCTTATGGAAAATTTGGCCTCAGATAATGTTTCTTTGGCCCCTTTTGTTGTGATGGACATGAGTAAGATTGGTCATGCTTCTGTTCAGGTATCTCTGGGAGAAAGATCTTGGCCTCCAGCTGCTGGCTATTCATTTATATGTTGGTTCCAGTTCAGAAATTTCTTGAAATCACAAGTGAAGGAAACAGAAGCTTCCAAAGTTGGCCCTTGTAAGAGGCAGATTGGTTCTAGTGGCCAGCATAATGATCGCCATGTTCTTCGGATATTTTCTGTTGGTACAGCAAGTAATGAACACACATTCTTTGCAGAACTTTATCTTCGGGAGGATGGCATTCTAACCCTTGCTACTAGCAACTCTTCTTCCTTGTCATTTCCTGGATTAGATTTGGAAGAAGGCAGGTGGCATCACCTTGCAATTGTTCATAGTAAACCAAATGCTCTTGCTGGTCTATTTCAAGCTAGTGTTGCTTATGTGTATCTCAATGGAAAGCTCAGGCACACAGGGAAGCTAGGATATGCTCCATCTCCTCTTGGAAAACCCTTGCAGGTGACCATTGGGACACCACCTATTCGTGCAAGAGTTAGTGACTTGACATGGAAACTTCGTTCTTGCTATCTTTTTGAAGAGGTGCTTACGTCAGGGTGTATATGTTTCATGTACATTCTTGGTCGAGGATATAGAGGGCTCTTTCAAGACTCAGATCTTCTTCGTTTTGTCCCTAACCAGGCTTGTGGTGGTGGAAGCATGGCCATCCTGGATTCATTAGATACTGACTCACCCTTGGCAAACACGCAAAAGGTTGAAAATGCTGTTAAGCCAGGGGATTCCAAGTCTGATGGCAGTGGCATTGTTTGGGATTTGGAGAGGCTAGGAAACCTCTCATTGCAGCTCTCTGGAAAGAAACTTATATTTGCATTTGATGGAACTTGTACTGAAGCTATTCGAGCATCTGGGACATTCTCCTTGCTCAATCTGGTAGATCCAGTGTCAGCTGCTGCTTCTCCTATTGGCGGTGAGTAATTAATAAGTGAATCTGACTTTTAACCTTTGAGTATTTAACTTTATAATATGCATTTAAATATGGTATTTTTTAAATTTTTCTAATTTTCTCTCTCTCTCTCTCTCTCTCTTTCTCATTTATTTTCAGGTATACCAAGATTTGGACGTCTTCATGGGGATATTTATGTTTGTAGGCAGTGCGTGATTGGAGATACAATCCGCCCTGTCGGTGGGATGCCTGTTATCCTGGCCCTTGTTGAAGCTGCTGAAACCAGGGATATGCTTCATATGGCATTGACATTACTTGCCTGTTCACTTCATCAGAATGCCCAAAATGTTAGAGACATGCAAATGTACCGGGGATACCATTTGCTGGCCCTGTTCCTGCGTCGTAGAATATCATTATTTGACATGCAATCTCTTGAGATATTTTTCCAAATTGCTGCTTGTGAGGCTTCATTTTCTGAACCAAAGAAATTGGATACTACAAAAACTACTTTGTCACCTGCTTCAACTATGCAGGAAGCTGGATTTGAGAATCTTAGCCTGTCAAAGTTTCATGAAGACACTTCTTCTATTGGATCTCATGGTGATATGGATTCATTCAGTCATATTTCAGAGCTAGAAAATTCTGACATTCCGGTTGAAACTTCAAATTGTATTGTCTTGTCAAATCCAGATATGGTTGAGCATGTCTTGTTGGACTGGACATTGTGGGTAACTGCTCCAGTTCCAATTCAAATTGCTCTCCTGGGATTTCTTGAGCATTTAGTGTCAATGCACTGGTACAGAAATCATAACCTCACAGTTTTGCGGCGAATTAACCTTGTTCAACATTTACTCGTTACTCTGCAGCGTGGTGATGTTGAAGTTTCGGTTTTGGAAAAGTTGGTTGTTTTGCTAGGGGTTATTTTGGAAGATGGGTTTCTCACATCTGAACTTGAAAATGTGGTTAGATTTGTGATAATGACATTTGATCCGCCTGAACTGAAGCCAAGGCATCAAATAATTCGAGAATCAATGGGCAAGCATGTAATTGTAAGGAATATGTTGCTAGAGATGCTTATAGATCTACAAGTAACCATAAAATCGGAGGAGTTGCTAGAGCAGTGGCATAAGATTGTATCATCAAAATTGATAACATATTTTCTTGATGAAGCTGTCCATCCTACAAGTATGAGATGGATCATGACTCTTCTTGGTGTGAGTCTTGCTTCTTCTCCTACATTTGCACTTAAATTTCGCGGCAGTGGTGGTTATCAGGGATTGATGAGGGTTCTTCCAAGTTTTTATGATTCTCCAGATATATATTATATTTTGTTCTCTTTGGTATTTGGAAAGCCTGTTTACCCTAGACTACCGGAGGTTCGCATGCTAGATTTTCATGCCCTTATACCAAACGATGGCAGTTATGTGGATTTGAAATTTGTGGAACTCCTGGAATCTGTGATCGCTATGGCGAAATCTACATTTGATAGGTTGAGCATGCAGTTAATGGATGCTCATCAAACTGGCAATCTTTCTCAGGTTGGTGCTAGCCTTATAGCAGAGCTCATGGAGGGGAATGCAGACATGGCTGGTGAGCTTCAGGGTGAAGCTCTGATGCACAAGACTTATGCAGCACGCTTACTGGGTGGTGAGGCATCAGCTCCTGCTGCTGCAACCTCAGTCCTGAGATTTATGGTTGATCTAGCAAAGATGTGTCCCCTTTTTTCTGCTGTTTGCAGAAAGCCAGAATTTCTTGAAAGTTGCATTGAACTTTATTTTTCTTGCATTAGGTTTGTTCCCAGTTATCTTCTGGTTTATGGCTTCTGTTATTCCATGCTGCTTTGGCGGAAGTTATTGAAAGATGTATCAAGATTCTCCTGTTTACCCATGTTTGACTTGCACAATTCAAGCAATTATACATTGTATTTTGACTGTAATGTTTCTGTCTTGCAGGGCAGCTTATGCGGTGAATATGTCAAGGGCACTCTCTGAAAAGACAGAAGACAAGAACTTGAATGATTGCGATGACACTAGTAGTTCTCAAAATACGTTCTCAAGTTTGCCACATGAACAAGAACAATCTGCCAAGACCTCCATCAGTGTTGGAAGCTTCCCTCAAGCACATGTGAGTACAAGTTCCGATGACACGCCTGTGGCGCAAAATTACCTGGCAGATGATAAAGTGGAGATCAAGATCCCTGATTTACATCAGGGTTTAAAAGAATCAGTTCAGGGAGGTATCCAATCTATTCAGAGCTCGGACGGGGATAATGTTGATAAGGTGTCTGCCACCTCTAGTTCTAATGAATCAAACATCCAAAATACTAATGGTACTGTAGATTCTGTTCAACTGACAGACATACAAAGTTCTGCATCTCTGAACATATTAGATTCTCCCATTTTATCTGAGAAGTCAACTTCAAGAATCCCTGTTACAAACTCTTCATCTCCGGTTGTTGCATTAACATCCTGGCTTGGAGGTGCAAGTCACAATGAATCTAAGCCTTCCTTACAAGCTACCCCTTCCATGGAGTCCTCTATTTCTTTCAGCGACTTTGATGCATCTCCAGACTTGAAGTTGCCTCAAGGAACATCTGCTGCAAACTCATCATACTCTGTGAGTGCAAAGCTACTTCTTGAAACTGATGATTCTGGTTATGGGGGTGGTCCATGTTCTGCAGGAGCTACTGCTATGCTAGATTTTGTGGCAGAAGTACTCTCCGATTTTGTCACTGAGCAGATGAAAGCAGCTCCAGTTGTTGAGGGCATCCTAGAAATGGTTCCTTTATATGTTGATGCTGAACCGTTATTAGTTTTCCAGGGATTGTGTCTTAGCAGGCTGATGAACTTTATGGAAAGGCGTTTTCTGCGTGATGATGAGGAAGATGAGAAGAAGCTAGATAAAAGTCGATGGTCCTCAAACTTAGATGCATTATGCTGGATGATAGTGGATCGTGTCTACATGGGTGCTTTTCCTCAATCTGCTGGTGTGCTGAAGACTCTGGAGTTCTTGTTGTCAATGTTGCAATTGGCAAACAAAGATGGCCGAATTGAAGAGGCAGCTCCTGCTGGAAAGGGTCTCTTAGCTATAACCAGAGGAAGCAGGCAACTTGATGCTTATGTACATTCACTTCTTAAGAACATTAATCGCATGATAATGTACTGTTTCCTGCCATCTTTCCTGGCCACCATAGGCGAAGATGATCTCCTCTCATGGTTAGGTTTGCATATTGAACCCAAGAAGGGATTATCCCTTAATGTTTCACAAGAAGATTCAGGAATTGATATCTGCACAGTTTTACACTTGTTAGTTGCTCACAGGCGAATTATATTCTGTCCCAGTAATCTTGATACTGATTTGAATTGCTGTCTTTGTGTAAATCTAGTATATCTTCTCCTTGACCAAAGGCAAAATGTTCAGAATGTAGCTGTTGATATTGTCAAGTATCTACTGGTGCATCGAAGGGCTTCACTAGAAGACTTGCTTGTGTGTAAGCCAAACCAAGGACAGCACATGGACGTGCTACATGGTGGTTTTGACAAATTATTGACTGGGAAACTATCTGCTTTCTTTGAGTGGCTTAAGAATTCTGACCAGATAGTCAACAAAGTATTGGAGCAATGTGCAGTGATTATGTGGCACCAATATATTGCTGGATCGGCAAAATTTCCAGGGGTAAGAATAAAAGGTGTGGAGGGTCGTCGTAAGAGGGAAATGGGGAGAAGATCACGGGACATTTCGAAGCTAGACCTACGACATTGGGAGCAGGTAACTGAACGAAGATATGCGTTGGAAGTGGTTCGTGATGCAATGTCTACTGAGTTGAGAGTTGTTCGCCAGGATAAATATGGATGGATTCTCCATGCAGAAAGTGAGTGGCAGAACCTTCTTCAACAACTTGTACATGAACGAGGAATATTCCCAATGCGTCAATCCTCTCCGACTGATGAACCTGAGTGGCAACTTTGTTCCATTGAAGGTCCGTACAGGATGCGCAAAAAGCTTGAGCGCTGTAAATTGAGGATTGATACCATCCAAAATGTTCTCAGTGGCCAATTTGAATTAGGAGAGGTAGAGTTGTCCAAAGGAAAACATGAGGACGGTCCTGATGCATCGGATACTGACTCTGAATTGTTTCTCAACCTTTTGACGGACAATGCTGAACAGAATGGTGCTGATGATGAGATGTATGGTGAATTTTTTAAAGAATCAGATGATGCCAAAGGTGTAGCTTCTGGTAAAATTGGATGGAATGATGATAGAGCTAGCAGTAATAATGAAGCAAGTCTTCATTCAGCTCTAGATTTTGGTGTCAAGTCTAGTACATTTTCTGCCCCGGCGTCAGAGAGCATGCATGGAAGATCTGACCTAGGGTCTCCAAGGCAATCCTCTTCTAATAAAATTGATGACATCAAAGTATTAGAGGATAGATTAGATAAGGAACTGAATGATAATGGTGAATATCTAATTAGACCATATATGGAACCTCTTGAGAAGATACGATTCAAATATAACTGTGAGCGGGTTGTAGGTCTGGACAAACATGATGGTATATTTTTGATAGGAGAACTTTGTTTGTATGTAATTGAGAACTTTTACATTGATGATTCTGGGTGCATTTGTGAAAAGGAAGGCGAAGATGAACTGTCTGTTATTGATCAGGCCTTAGGTGTAAAGAAGGATGTAACTGGCAGTATTGATTTCCAGTCCAAGTCAACTTCATCCTGGAGCACAGTGGTAAAGACATGCGTTGGGGGAAGAGCATGGGCCTATAATGGTGGTGCATGGGGCAAGGAGAAAGTGTGCACTAGTGGTAATTTACCACATCCCTGGCATATGTGGAAGCTTAATAGTGTCCATGAGCTTTTGAAACGTGATTACCAGCTCCGTCCCGTTGCTATTGAGATATTTAGCATGGATGGGTGTAATGATCTTCTGGTGTTCCATAAAAAAGAGAGAGAGGAGGTGTTCAAAAATCTGGTTGCCATGAATCTTCCTAGGAATAGCATGTAAGGATCCTGACCCTTCAGAATTTTTACTGCTTTCTACTTATTTCTGATGAAGGGTAAACTATATTAATGGTCACCACTCTCCTTCCTTAACTTTGTTTCTTTACTATTTGAAGTCCCTGTCATAATTAATCTTTAGAATTCATCTTGACGTGCAACATGCATCAGTCTAGTTTCTTTAACCAAATTCAGTCCAAATTAGAGGAAGGGTGTTTCTTAATTCACTTTAACACTGATATTGTGGTGGCCTCATTGATGATTGTTTAGACTAATTCATATCCATGAAAAGGACTAGGTTTGGTTGTGTCATTGAGATTAACATTTTGACATGGACTCACGTCAGATTTTTAATATTCCAAATCAAATTTCTCAAAGTTGACCAAAGTGAAATGAAGCAGCCATTTACATAATTTACCTTTGGCTTTGTTTGCATGCAGTTGACTAATTTGTGAATGATTTTCTTAATACGGCATGGAGTTTTATCTTGACATGATATATTCTAATGTTGTGAGCAGCTGCTGTTTCAAGTATAATGTTACAATGTACAAACTAATGCTATATTTGAATTGAAGAAATTCAGAATGAGCAATCTGGGAATTATTTAGTTTTAAACTGTTTGAGGTGAAAGCTAGTTAATACTTAATGGACAGTAAAGATTAGATTCATAAATATGGCTGAGAACTTAGAGGTGGCTTTGAAATTACACCATTGTATAGGTTCCATATTCATAAATTTTTTGAATTTTATCAACCAAAGAAAATCTAGTACCATTTAGTTCTATTTTCAGTTTCAAATCCTTCTTCAGTTCAAGGTTGTCTGCAGGACACTGCTTCCAAATCCCCTGGAGTTTTATCCAACCTGTAAGAGTTTTCTGCGGGCTGCGTCTGAAATTTAATGGGGTTGAGTAGGTTCATTATGTCTTAGGTTAATTACGTTATCTTGCTTTTGGAAAGGTGAATTTTGTGAGAATTATTGTAACAGTTGTTGCCCTGTGCCGAGTAACATGTGTTGTTGCTTATCTGTGATCCATCGAATATTTGGCCTCCTGACAGCTTGTTTTATTATTTTATTTCTGGCTGCAGGTTGGATACTACAATTTCTGGGTCAACTAAACAAGAAAGTAATGAGGGCAGTCGCTTGTTTAAGCTAATGGCTAAATCCTTCTCAAAAAGGTGGCAAAATGGAGAAATTAGCAATTTCCAATACCTCATGCATCTCAACACATTGGCTGGGCGGGGATACAGTGATCTGACCCAATATCCGGTGTTCCCATGGGTTCTGGCAGATTATGAGAGTGAGAATCTGGACTTTTCCAACCCCAAAACATTTCGTAAACTTAACAAACCAATGGGCTGTCAGACTCCGGCGGGTGAAGAGGAATTTAGGAAAAGGTTAGTCTCTAGTTTGTACTGCCACAAAATTTTCTTACTGCTTATATATTGTTCTTCCCTCATTGCTTTTTTTCCCCATTTAGATATGATAGCTGGGATGATCCAGAAGTTCCAAAGTTTCATTATGGTTCTCATTACTCTAGTGCTGGAATTGTCCTCTTCTATCTTCTACGGCTACCACCATTTAGTGCAGAGAATCAGAAGCTTCAGGGTGGACAATTTGATCATGCTGATCGTCTTTTCAATAGTATTAAAGACACTTGGTTAAGTGCAGCAGGGAAAGGCAACACATCTGATGTGAAGGAATTGATTCCAGAGTTCTTCTACTTGCCAGAATTCCTTGAGAATAGATTCAACCTTGATTTGGGAGAGAAACAATCCGGAGAGAAGGTCTTTATTTTCTAATTTAGTAGACGTGTTAAATTATTCGATTGCTGATCCCTTTTCTTTAATAAGCTGCTGATACAATATCTTCTTTCTCTTTGGGCATTCAAAATTGTGAACTTAAGATATTGGTCTTTGTTTTTTCAGGTTGGTGATGTCGTGTTGCCTCCATGGGCCAAAGGAAGTGCCAGGGAATTCATTAGGAAACATAGGGAAGCCTTGGAATCTGATTATGTTTCAGAAAATTTGCATCATTGGATAGATCTCATTTTTGGATACAAACAGAGAGGAAAGGTGCGTTCTACATGCTTAACCCTACTGCCTATTTTAGAAGACTAGATTGTCCTTTTATAGATGATCACATTCAATTCCTCAAGAAAGGACTGAATAGAGATGAGACTCTATGTCTTCCTCTTGTTTATGCTTTTTGCCAGGGAATTATTCTGTTGTTCATTTTGATCTGTAATTTTAGAATTATCTTATCAACCAATTGGGAGTTTGTCAAAACCTATGGACAGCATGCTGATAGTTCCTGCTTACACTATGTTGTAGATATTATTTTATTCCGCCAAAACGTATTTTCTTCTGTTTGAAATAAATTTATGTTTTGCTTTTTTTTCCCTGTGTATTGTTGTGCATGAACATTGATTTTGTGCTTTCCTCAATTGCAATGGACTTCCAGGGGGCAAAGTTATATTTCCAAATTTAATACCTCATCCCATTTTGTTATAGGATTTCTTTTCTACTTGTTGCTTGTACTCTTGTCAAACCAGTGAGCTAAACGAGTAGTTCTCTTCTATGATCTGCTCTCTTTTGCCCCCATTGTCCTCTCTAGAGCTCTCTGAAAAAAGGGAAAATTAAATATTTTTTAAAAAGTAACCTTTTGTTCTCCCTATGTCACTCATAATTAATATATGCAATGCAAGTTATTCCTCTCACTATTTTGACTTGTTTTTTCCATTAACGACAGGCTGCTGAAGAAGCTGTGAATGTCTTCTATCATTACACATATGAGGGGAGTGTGGACATAGACTCAGTTACAGATCCTGCAATGAAAGCATCCATCTTAGCACAAATCAACCACTTTGGACAGACACCCAAGCAACTATTCCTCAAACCCCATGGGAAAAGGCGGTCTGATAGAAGGCTGCCTCCACATCCACTCAAGTATTCCTCTCATCTTGAGCCGCATGAGATACGGAAAAGCTCATATGCCATAACTCAGATTGTCACTTTCCATGAGAAAATTCTTCTGGCGGGAACAAACAGTTTGCTTAAACCTAGAACATACACCAAATATGTAGCTTGGGGTTTCCCTGATCGTAGCTTGAGATTTATAAGCTATGACCAAGACAAGCTCCTCTCAACACATGAGAATCTTCATGGGGGTAACCAGATTCAGTGCATTGGAGTTAGTCATGATGGTCAAATATTGGTCACGGGTGCTGATGATGGTTTAGTTTCTGTTTGGAGAATCAGCACTTGTAGTCCCCGTGTCTCACAGCATCTACAATTAGAGAAGGCGCTTTGTGGTCACACTGGCAAAATTACATGCCTCTATGTTAGCCAGCCTTACATGCTGATTGTGAGTGGATCTGATGACTGCACTGTTATTGTATGGGACCTCAGTTCATTGGTTTTTGTTAGACAATTGCCAGAGTTTCCAGTGCCAATTTCAGCAATTTATGTCAATGACTTGACTGGGGAGATTGTGACGGCTGCTGGCATTCTGCTTGCTGTTTGGAGCATCAATGGGGATTGCCTTGCAGTGATTAATACATCTCAATTGCCATCTGATTCTATTCTCTCAGTGACAAGCTGTACGTTTTCAGATTGGCAGGACGCAAACTGGTATGTGACAGGCCATCAGAGTGGAGCTGTTAAGGTGTGGCAAATGGTGCACTGCTCCAACCAAGAAAGTGCTTTAAGTAAATCATCTGGTAATCCAACGGCTGGGCTAAATTTAGGTGATAAGTTACCAGAGTACAGGTTAATTCTCCATAGGGTGTTGAAGTCTCATAAGCACCCAGTAACTGCCCTTCACCTCACAAGTGACCTGAAACAGTTATTGAGTGGGGACTCTGGTGGGCATTTGCTCTCTTGGACATTGCCAGATGAGACCTTGAGGGCTTCATTTAATCAGGGGTGAGGAAGGAAAATAGTGCTTGAAGCGTGATTATCTCAGCTGTTTGGGCCAGCTACTCATTCCAGCTCTTCGATATCCTAATGATAAATTTACTGGTCAATTCTGAGAGAGGAAAGATTGGATTGTGATGCGTTGTGAAGGGAAAACAAGATAACCGGGCTGGCCTGCGATTCACACAGTACAAGCAAGGACAAGACAAAATCTCTTAAAAAACTGTTTAATAGATACTGTTAATACTTCGACAAGCATCATGACTACCCACATGTCATGAACTTGGTGGCCGAAGCTTCTCATTTGGCAGAAGGCATACTTGGTACTTTGGGTTTGCGCAACAGCGAGCATTCGGTCAACCAGTTTTTTGAATGTATATAGATGGAATTACTAACAGTGTGTAATGAAGTTGTATAGAGGTAACTGTGCCAGGACTGAAGCATTGCGCGAAGCCATCTGGCCAGTTGAACAAAGGGCGATTACAGAATCGAGTGTATTCTTCTTTGGGTAAAATTCTTTTTTGCATAGTGCAGTTTGTGAAATGTACTCTTTTCTCTCGCTCTGGTCACCCAGATGGCCCTTTTATTTTGAAGGACAAACTGGAGGGTTAGATTATATAATTAAAGGATATACCAAGGGTCATCAATGTAATTTATTGAACTTGAGTTGGGTTTTTCTTTTTTCTTTTTTTGGGGGATTTTTGTTAGGCTATCCTCTCCTGTTCAATTGCCATTTATCAGCTTCCATAGATTTTTCCCAAATTACATTCACTTCTGAAATGAACTTGAACTGGAATCTTCTCTACCAAAATTGTTGGTCTAAAAGTATAGTGTTTGCTTTTGGTTTAAATCATTGAATTTCTCCTCCACTGATTAGATTCTAACAAGTCAATAATCCTTTTTTTTTTGGTGAAGCGATAACCAGTAAAAAAGGAGTAATAACTTTTAAATTAACTGTCAAATTTTAACATTGCTATTTTTTTCCTTCCCATAAAAGAGACAGAAGCATCTCCCTTAAAAGTTAATCTTCTTTTCTTTTTATTTTTCATTAAGATAACCTCTTTTCCTCTTTCTTCTTTAATGTTTTCTTCTTCTTTTTGTTAGATAAAATTAAGAGTTATTTTATAATTGCTCATTTTTTAATTTCCTTCCAAATAAAATAATGAATCTACAATAATAATAGCCAAAAGAAATTACCTTTTTTTTTTTCTTTTCATTATTATCCAATCAGTATAGCCTTTTAATTTTCTTACCTTAGTGTTGTTTTTTTTTTTTTTGAGAAAACAATTAGCTTAATGTTAGCAAGCAAGCAGGGCGCGCAAAATAAGAACAAACTTAAAACAAGCTCGAGAATGGTTTACTTAGGCGTTTACACTCTTACACGTCGCGCCACCTTCGATTCTCGTGCAAATCCCCTACAATGGCTATCACAATGCCACACTGTCAATATATTACCTCCACAACCCTAACACAACTTCCATTCTTACACAAAGCCCACATAAGAACAAACCCACCTCTAAACTTCCCTAAATTCTCTCAAAGACCCATTACTAATTATATCCCTTCACTTAAAGAGACATGCAAACAATCAACCCTAAGTGTTGCTTTTCACTCGTTTAATTTTCTTTTGTCTCAACATGGTAATTCGCTACTGATTAACCCTGACCATGTTTATGCGCCACTTCTTGAATTGTGTGCAACTGAGAAGGCTTTGTTACAGGGCAAACAAATTCATGCCCATATTATAAAGTCTAATGTAGTGTTGGATTCTGTGTTCTTGAACACTAAGCTTGTTTTTATGTATGGAAAGTGTGGGTCTGTTTTGGATGCGGAGATGATATTCGATAAAATGTCCGAGAGAAGTATTTTTACATGGAATGCTATGATGGGTGGTTATGTTTCAAATGGGGAAGCTTTAGGAGCTCTTGAAATGTATAGAGAAATGAGGCATTTGGGTGTTTCTTTTGATTCTTATACTTTTCCTGTTTTGCTTAAAGCGTGTGGTATAGTTGAGGATCTTTTTTGTGGGGCTGAAATTCATGGTTTAGCTATTAAATATGGGTGTGATTCTTTTGTCTTTGTTGTTAATTCTCTTGTTGCTTTGTACGCTAAGTGTAATGATATAAACGGGGCCAGGAAATTGTTCGACAGGATGTATGTGAGAAATGATGTTGTGTCATGGAACTCCATAATATCTGCCTATTCTGGGAATGGTATGTGCACGGAGGCATTGTGTCTGTTTAGCGAAATGCTAAACGCTGGTGTCGTCACGAACACTTATACTTTTGCTGCTGCTCTTCAAGCATGTGAAGATTCTTCCTTTATTAAACTGGGTATGCAAATACATGCTGCTATTCTAAAATCAGGTAGAGTTCTTGACGTTTACGTGGCCAATGCTTTGGTAGCTATGTATGTCAGATTTGGAAAAATGCCGGAGGCTGCCGTTATTTTTGGAAACTTGGAAGGGAAGGATATTGTTACATGGAACTCCATGCTCACAGGTTTCATCCAAAATGGTCTCTACAGTGAAGCTTTGGAATTCTTCTATGATTTGCAGAATGCTGATTTAAAACCTGACCAGGTTTCTATAATAAGCATTATTGTGGCATCTGGCAGACTGGGGTATCTATTGAATGGAAAGGAAATTCATGCTTATGCAATAAAGAACGGGTTTGATAGTAATATTCTGGTTGGCAATACACTTATTGATATGTATGCAAAATGTTGCTGCATGAGTTACGGTGGTCGTGCTTTTGACTTGATGGCGCATAAAGATCTCATTTCTTGGACTACAGCTGCAGCTGGTTATGCTCAAAATAAATGTTATTTGCAAGCCTTAGAATTGCTAAGGCAACTGCAGATGGAAGGGATGGATGTGGATGCAACGATGATCGGAAGCATCTTGCTTGCATGTAGGGGACTGAATTGCTTAGGAAAAATAAAAGAAATCCATGGTTATACTATAAGAGGAGGTCTATCTGATCCAGTGCTACAGAACACGATTATTGATGTGTATGGAGAGTGCGGGATAATTGACTATGCGGTGCGAATTTTTGAGTCGATTGAATGTAAAGATGTCGTGTCGTGGACAAGCATGATATCTTGTTATGTCCATAATGGTCTTGCAAATAAAGCTCTTGAAGTTTTTTCTTCAATGAAAGAAACTGGTCTTGAACCTGACTATGTAACTCTAGTAAGCATACTCTCTGCCGTTTGCAGTTTGTCGACCTTGAAGAAAGGAAAAGAGATTCATGGTTTCATAATCCGGAAAGGTTTCATCTTAGAAGGATCTATATCAAATACTCTCGTGGATATGTATGCTCGCTGTGGAAGTGTGGAGGATGCATATAAGATATTTACTTGTACAAAAAACAGGAATTTAATTCTATGGACAGCTATGATCAGTGCATATGGCATGCATGGGTATGGTGAAGCAGCTGTTGAATTGTTCATGAGAATGAAGGACGAAAAGATAATTCCTGATCATATTACATTTTTAGCACTTCTTTATGCATGCAGTCATTCAGGATTGGTGAATGAAGGTAAAAGCTTTCTTGAAATTATGAAATGTGAGTATCAGTTGGAGCCATGGCCAGAACATTATACCTGTCTGGTTGATCTTCTTGGCCGTAGAAATTGCTTGGAAGAAGCGTACCAAATCGTCAAAAGCATGCAGAATGAGCCTACTCCTGAAGTTTGGTGTGCACTTCTTGGGGCTTGCCGGATCCACTCCAACAAAGAAATTGGAGAAGTTGCAGCTGAGAAGCTTTTGGAATTGGACCTAGATAATCCAGGAAATTATGTGCTTGTATCTAATGTCTTTGCAGCCAATGGCAGGTGGAAAGATGTTGAAGAAGTGAGAATGAGAATGAAGGGAAGTGGGTTGACGAAAAATCCTGGATGTAGTTGGATTGAGGTTGGGAATAAAATTCACGCATTTCTTTCTAGAGACAAACTTCACCCCGAGTGTGATAAGATCTACCAAAAGTTAGCTCAAGTTACAGAGAAATTGAAGAGGGAAGGAGGCTATGTGGCCCAAACCAAGTTTGTTTTGCATAATGTAGGAGAAGAGGAGAAAGTTCAGATGCTGTATGGGCATAGTGAACGGCTGGCCATTGCATATGGTCTATTGGCCACGGCTGAGGGAACACCTATCAGAGTTACAAAGAATCTGCGAGTCTGTGGCGATTGCCATTCTTTCTGTACGTTAGTTTCAAGATTTTTTGAAAGAGAACTAATAGTGAGGGATGCCAGCAGATTCCATCATTTTAAAGATGGAATGTGCTCTTGTGGAGATTTTTGGTGAATACAGTACATAAATTATTACATGAGAAAATTTGCTTGCTTGAATAATTTATTATATAGGAAATCACAGTACATAATGTGCTCTTGGTGGGGACTGCAGACATAGGAAATCACAGTGACTCCCTTCTCTAGGAGCATGAATAAATTATTACATAGGAAATCGGAACATTCGATTTAAGCAGAGCTAGAGATTGAACTTAGCTCCATTATGCACTTTTTACAAACTTATATGGGGGCTATAAATGATGTATCGTCGCCATGTTAAGATGCTAAGGAGAGCTGTTGAAGATTAGTTGCAGCTTCCAGAAAGCTTGGTGGAGAACAAGTGAATTGACGATCAAGCTTATCTGGTTCGGGTATTTGTGTGGAAGAATTCAAAGTATTCCTTCCTATTTTAAACAACAGCCTCCAGTCCACCGAGCTTATTAAGCCTACAAGGGAAGGTGACCTCCAGAAGCTGTTGGGCTTATGTTTTAGACGCTTTCTTATGGAATGAGATCCATGTTTCAGAAAGAAAGAATTTAAAAGGAAAAGGATTTGCATACCCATCAACGGACAACGTTAAACAAGAAACTGTTAGCAATGCCAAAGAGTGAAAAGCAGAAGAGGTTCTGTGTCGTCGCACTCGCATGGGCCAAGTAAAGGAGGGAGGAGTAGGAGTGAACCACTGCTCTAAATTCTTACTTGTATTTTTCGTTCTACTGTTACAGCCACGTTAATGCATCTTCCAAACAATACACTTAGAACTCAGTCATGCATCAACTTTCAGTATCTGTGTGTCCCTAACTTCCAGGTTTTCTTCAACACCTCATTGCCATTCTTGTGAACTGGAACAGTTGAAATTGATTTTATTTTTAGCCTTTCTGAAATTTTCTTTGTCGAATGACTAATCCCTCGTAAAGTGTTGATGTCAAAATTACAGTGGATCCTCTTTAGTGCTTCTTATTTTAATACTTGTCAATTACTTCAAGAAATATGTAAAATAACCATAGAATATCGACTTTCGAAGTGAAGGAAATAAATAAAATTAAACCATTGAGATTTAACTATGCTAACTAAATCAATTTAAGTTAATTCTAGAAATTTATTCTATCAATTTTTTTTAATCATAAAGTATAATTAAGTTGAATTCTAGAAGTCTGAAATATAGATAAAATATAAGATTTATTTGTATTATGTATATCCATCCTATTCACATTATCGGTTTGGATCAATCGTAAATTAATTTAAAATTACTTTTATGAAATAAATAATTATTATTTTAGTTTCTATATTTTTATTAATTATTAAATACATAATTAGGTAGATTAAGACTATGTTAAGATCCAACTATATTTAAATTATAAACAGGTCAGTTCATTTTATATTAATTTTTTTACACTAAAAATGTATTGTTATTTTAAAATTAATAATTATTTAATTTTTTATAATATAATTTTTGATATTATCTTCTACATTTAGAATTATTATCTAATTATAAAACTAATATATTAGTTAATATAATATTAAAATTTAGTTAATATTTTATATCTTATAATAGAATTACTATTATTATAAAATTATTTATTAATGAATATAATATTAAAATATAAATATATTAGTTTTTAGGATTAAAGTTAATATTTAATTAGGAATGTAATTATAAATCAATAAATTAATAAAATAAACTATAAAATCTTATGTGTTAAAAGTAAGTACAGATGTCAAAAGTGTAAAAAATTAAACATACGTATAAAAAAATTAGATCTCATAAATTAATTTATATATATATATTTTTTAAAATAATTGTGTGTGGTTTGACTAGTATCAATTTGGTTAGAAAGTTTATTAATACCTTAATTTTAAATTTTAAATATATAACCAAGTGAATTCTGAAGTGTTAATAATTGCAGTGACTTTTGAATACATTTATATATATCTTTTTAAAAAGTTATAAAATTTGGATAAATTTATATAAAATATTTGAATATATAATTTTACATTTTTAAAATTATATAATAAAACGTATTTACATGAATCTCTAAAAAAAAAAAAGAGAAATTTATATAAATTAATCTGAAATTTTATTTAATAACCACATAAAAATATTTAAGAGTCGATAACTACAACATTTTAAAATTCATCATATAGCTAATCTTTCTTTTATAGAGATTTTTTTTTTCAAACTTGTTTATTAAAAAGTATATAATGAGTTAACATTCAAAAATCATGTGTATTATCATATATAGTTGATTCTCTTATATTTAATATTTTAATAAATTATTAATTTTATTTTTAATAATCAATAAATTGTGAAATTTATTTGTTATTGTTAGTTACTATAGAAAATATTTAAGTAAATTTTAAATGTTTGTTATTTTAATATTTATGATTGGTGGTAATTTAGAATTTTAGAAGTTATGAAATATAAAGAAAAAGCTATACTCTGAAAAGATTGAGAGAAAATCATAATGTACATCATCAAAAGAAGTTTAACCTAAAAATAAAGGAAAGATAACTATTTATACTCTATTCATGGAAAAGACTATACTACCCTTACAATAAACCTTTAATTACAGTGTTTAACATTCCCCCTCAAACTCACGATGCGATAGTAACAAGCATCGAGAGTTTGTTAGATAAAAAAACGAAAACGTGAAGCAGTTAGACATTTTATAAATAAGTCCGCAAGCTATAAGGAAGAAGAAACAAAAGGCAAAGTCAAGGTGCTATTCTGAAGATGATGACGGGTAATATGACAGTCGATTTCGATATGCTTGGTCCGTTTGTGAAAGACTGAATTGTGTGCAATCTGAATAACGCTTTTATTATCACAATGTAAAGGAGTTGGTTGCCGCAGAAAGACACCCATATCGTACGCAACCATGACCAAACTATTTCACAAGTAGTAGAAGCCATAGCACGATATTCGACCTCCGTTGACGATCGAAATGACGTCCGCTTCTTACTTTTCCAAGAGATAAGGAATCACCTAAAAAGATATAAAATCCGGTAGTTGATTTGCGGTCGTTGGGATCACCGACCAATCGGCATCGGAGTAAGCACATAACTCTAAAGATGAAGCGGATGAAAATAGAAGAGTCGGCCGAGTCCGTGAGGTATCTCAAATCTAAGAAACAGCACCCAATGAATGAGCTGTAGTAGAGAAGTAACAAACCGTGACTATATGAGCAGATATGCAATATCAGGCGAGTGATAGTAAGATAAACCAAACTTCCAACAACGGTCAGAGTATAGACTCGGATCCGTGATAGAGAACCATCGGAAGCGAGAATAGCAGCGTTGAGCTCAATTGGAGTAGCAACAGTCTTATTGTCGGGAAAGGCGAGCACGCTCGAAAATATCGAAATGTACTTAGATTGAGAAAGAAGATACCCTTTTGGAGAAGAAGCAACTTGATACCCAGTATGAAGGGAACACAAGTCCTTTATAGCAAAACAACGAGTCGATTCGGACTTTAACGGACTAATCCCGACAACATCATCACTGTAATAATCATATCATCAACATATAGAGAGAGCAAAATTCGACCGGTAAGTATATTTGATAAATAGTGTGATCATGGTGGGCTAGGATGAAAACCAAGTGAAGTAATTCAGTGAGAGAACTTCTCAAACCAAGCGCGAGGAGCTGTTTGAGACCATAAAACCTTCCTAAGTCCTGCGGACTTCACCGGGATGATGATCAAGAGCGGAGGAGGGACCATATAAACTTCTTCATGAAGATCGCCATTCAAAAGGCATTTTGACATCCATTTGAGTTATATCCCAAGCAGGCAGGCAATGATAAGAGTTCGAGCTGTAGTCATTTTAGCAATGGGAGAAAAAGTCTCTTCATAATCCATACCATATTATTAAGAATAACCTTTAGCCACTAAACGAGCTTTATACCTTTCAATATAACCATCAGACTTAGTTTCAATCTTGTAGACCCAACGAGAACCAATAGCACGTTTACCCTGCGAAGGAAAACTAAATCCCAAGTATGGGTTTGGTGAAGAGCGGTTAACTCCTCGGCCATGTACGGCACGCCAAAGAGGATCAAGAATGGCTTCTTTGAAAGATGAAGGTTCAGAAAGACGATGAATAGAAGCGAGAAAGGAAACAAATGAACTCGAATAACAAGAATAATCAAAATCGGGTTGTTTAGTGGACTTACGATTGCGTCTGGGGATAGCGAGAATACGATAGTATCCATGATCTCGAGAAGATGATTGGGCGGAGTGTGTAGTAGAGGAGCCAATAGAGGTGTCGGGAATGTCAGTGAGAGGATAGCTCATCAACATCGGTAGCAAAAGGGTCAATATGGATAAGATCGGACATAGATATATGGTGAGGACGGTCGGGAATTGTAAAATAAGGAATATGTTCAAGAAAAATAACATGACGAGAAACATATAATTTATGTTGTTGGATCAAAACAACGATACCCTTTTGACTGCACCATAACCAAGAAAGACACATATAGTAGATCGAGATGATAGCTTACTGCGTTCAACATGAGGAAGAAGAACAAAATATGTAGAACCAAAAATCACGAGAAGTATAATCTGGCGGACGACCATACAATCTTTCATAGGGAGACAAGCTAGAATTATAAGAAATAGGAATTCTGTTAATTAAATGAACAGAAGTAAGAACTCCTTCCTCCCAAAATTCACTAGAAACACTAGCGGACAACAAGAGTGATCGTGCAGTCTCTAGAATGTGCCTATGTTTTCTCTGACTCCATTTTGTTCGGGGAGTATCGGTCGCGAAGTTTGGTAAATTGTACCATCTAAAGTAAGTAGATCTTTAAAAGCATAAGAAGTATACTCTCCCCCCAAATCACATCTAAAACATTTGATAACAGCTGAATGTTGGGTTTTTACAAGAGATCGGAACTCATTATAAATGCCAAAAAAGTCTGAACGACGTTTCATAAGATAAACCCAACAATAACGAGTGCAATCATCAATAAAAGATACATAATAGCGAGAACCCCTTTTGTAGAAACAGGAGAGGGTCCCCGTACATCGAATGAATAAGATCAAAAGGAGAGCGATATAGTAGTGCTTTTAGAAAAAGGCAATGCATTAAACTTGGCTAGTTTACAACCACTACAATCAGAAATATCATGAGTTTTCAAATTTCCTAAAGCTCATGTAGAAACTAAAAATTTTAAACGAGACACAGAGACATGACCAAGGTGAGAGTGCCACAAATAAAACACAGATGAAGAGGGATTCAAACGAAAGGATGACAAATTCACACCAGGAACAACAGCCGCAGTGTGAGGGGTTTTGAGTTGATCCAATACATAAAGTCCTCCTTCTTTATGACCGATCCCAATCACTTTCTGAGACTGTGGATCCTGAACAAAACAAGCAGAAGAAGAAAATGAGACTGAGCATCCAGTATCTCACAAATCTGACCAACAGAAGCAAGATTCAAAGCAAAACTAGGAATGTGATAGACATTAGATAAAGATAGAAAAGGCGTAATAACCGAACCAACACCTTGCAATGGCATAGGTGTACCACTAGCACTCATAACAGGAACTGAAACTTCAGGGGTTAGAGAAGTAAATGATGATAAATTAGGTGACATATGGTTTGAAGCACCAGAATCTAAAATCCATGAGGAAGAGAATATACCTGAAGGACTTAGATGACAGACCTACTTGAGAGGAAGCAGACATGGCATGAGGTACGAGAAGCAAGGCTAAACTGAACCCCTTCAATCGGTGATGGGTCTAAGGAGGAGGTTGACAAGGCATTGTGAGGACAAGGTAAAAGAGGAGGTCCATTGTGGAGGCGGTGATCGTCGACCACGATGGGCTATTGCTTGCTTTTCCTCGCAATTTCGGACTTCGAGATTTCCAATGACCTTTTGCTTGCAAAACCCGCATTCATCACGAGCAGCGGATCCATATGGCTGAGCTGAGATTTAGAGTTTGATCGAGGAGGCATGGCAAAACAGGATGGAGTAGAAGGCCGGAGAAACCTCTTTTACAACCGAGGACTTGAGCGAATTTCTTGACCAAAGTTCACTAACAACATAATCAATGAAGGCGTTGGATGACGATGTAGAATAGACCACGAAGTCCCTCGAACTCATCACGAAGGGCCATTAAAAACTGTACCAATCTCTTCTCCTATCTTCGTACAATATAAGGCCCAAAGGCTCGTAATTCGTGAGTTCTGTGAGGCCAAGCGATCCCACAAATCATAGCATCGTAGAATTCCTGAATACTCATACTTTTACCGCTAAAGAGCACGAATGTCGGACTCCATTGGTATTGCTTTGCAAAATTAGGTATGTATGATCTAGCTAGGTGATCCCAAACCTCCTTAGCCGTCTCATATTTTGCTAATTGGATGCCTATCGAATGCTTAACAGAATTATTGATCCAAGTAATAATTTTTGAATTATCAACTTTCCATTTATCCAATAATGCCACATCATCTTGAGGCTTAATATAAGCACCTGAAATATATCCCCACTTTTGTTTCCCTTTCAAGAAATTTTTCATCATGTAGCTCCAATATGCATAATTCTTACCACCCAACTGAACACTAACTGCTTGAAGCGAATCATCTCTAGCTTCAGCCATACGGAACAGACAAAAGAAAGGAAACTTCAACAGAAATCAACAACAATCAATTACTCCAAAGAAGTGGCAACAAATCTACTTTCACATATTGCTTATGTGCCACAACCATTTATCAATATGAAACCACAATGCATAATTTTCCACCAAGCAAATAAATTTAAGCCACAGCCCCTATCAACAAATCCAATCTTAAAGAATTTTGTCGAGCAGGTGACATGCCAACATCATTGTTTGCTGCAACTATCTTTAACAATATTCTCGTCTTTACAAGAATTTCGTTCGAAACCAATACGCCACGAACAACAGCAGTCTGCACAACAGATTGAACAGGGGAGTTTTGTCGAGCAGGTGGTGTGCAAAGTGGAAATGCCACGACACGCAGCCGAAGTAGAAGCACGCGAAAGAAGAGGAAGAAACGGCGGGGCGTCGAGGATGGAAAACAAGAATAGCAATGAGCGGCGCTGCAAACACGGCAACGCACCAAAGAAAGAAGAGGAAGAACGGGGCGTCGAGGTACATTTCGATTGCAAAACAATTAAGCTCTGATACCATGAAAAGATTGAGAGAAAATCATAATGTACATCATCAAAAGAAGCTTAACCTAAAAATAAAGGAAAGATGACTATTTATACTCTAATCATGGAAAAGACTATACTACCCTTACAATAAACCTTTAATTACAGTGTTTAACTAGACATGTGCCACTAGAAAAAGAAAGATGTGTCGTGAAATTATTTAAGATTATGATTTGTTATCCATGAAGATTATGTATTTAGCTTCTATATTCTATAATAACTTTCCTTTTATATAGTAATTTATTTATCTTAAATTTATATATATATAGTTTTCTTTCTTTATGAATTTAAAAAATTAATACTTCCAGTATTTTATAATTTTTAACCTATTAAATATATTAATTATAAAAAATAAATTATACATATTAAGCAAAATAAAATCTAGTAAATTTATTAATGTTTGAAATTCTCTATAATGATATATTCCTTCGGTTCTTCAAAGTCAAAATATCTGACTTTGAAACCTGTAACTAAACTAAATTAGGAATAAAAATATCGATGAACACATAGCTTGTAAATTTAATGTTCTAAGAAAAACAAGGTTTTGTTTGGAGCTAGTTTGAGGAGGAAAAGAATAAGGAAATTAAAATTGTAAAATTAATATTAGTCTAATTGTAAAATACGATATAAATTATATCTACATTTTATTAAAATATTAAATCCTTTCACACTTTCACTCTCAAACAAACATAGCTTAAGACAAAAAAAAAAAAAAAAAGGAAAAAACAATCTATAGATGCATATGATACACAATACACGTGGTACCTTATTGTAATAATTAAATGTAGTATTTGAAAAGAATAATCGTAATAAAAGGACTTTATATTAATATTTCTATTTATTATTCATTCTTTGAAATAAACTAAAATTTAAAACCCTATTTTACTCTTAATCTCTCTTCTTCATATATTAATTTTAAAATCAAATAAAATTAGAAAACTTAATTTCTAAAATCTTATTCCATTTAGATTATAAACCAAATAGAGTTACATTATCAATATGGTAAGCCAACATCCTGCATCAGTACATCTACAAGCCACAGATTTGTTTGGAAAGACAGAAATAATCTTTTTCTTGTTTGGAGAGAAAATATAAATTCTATTTTTCAACTTATATTTTCTTCCTATTTTTCACCTGTCGTGCAAAAACAGAGGGTGCAATTGCAAGTTTGTTGCTCTCCCTATGCAAGTTTCCAAACAGGGAGGATAAGTGTCAAATGAATTGTCATGCAAAGAAAGTTAACCGTGGAAGCTGAAATCTGAATAAGCTTTTTGACCCTTTTCTGTCATGAGTCATGACCTACGAGTCACGAGCTTCCTTTCCTACGCTCCTCCCCCTCATAAAAGAGGATCGTGGCTACTATCACAGCTACAAGATCTTCGGTACTCACACAAATCTGCTTCAGATTGACTTCATCACTTCTGTACTTCTTTTTTTCATTTTTTTTGTTTATGCGTTTTCAAATTATTATTCTAGTTTGCCTGTGGGTTTTCCTTCGTCTAAAGAAAGAACACAGGCAGAACCTGTGTTATGTGTATATATAATTATATACCAGTGACCACTGTTTTATACACAAAGGATAAAGGAAGAAAGAGAGTGAGAGAGAGAGGTGGCCAGTTTTGGTTGTAGCCTGTGTTTCGATGGAAGAGAAGTGGCACCAGAAATCAATCACCTCCAATGCAGCTGTTCAAGAAAACAAAACAAAATAAAAACGAATTCGCCTACAACTTGAAATTGACAACTGAATAATTTGAATAAAGCTAACTAGATATAAATAGTGTCACAAATGAGCTAGTTAGGTTACAATTAAAAAAATTTATATTTCAGAGTAAATCCAAAACCATGCATTGAAATTATAACCAAAAAACAAAACCATGCATTGAAATTCTAAACCAAAATATTGTGTTGAAGCCAATAATAACAGAGGGCTCATCAGAGCAGTGACTTTCCTGCTTCTGTGTGTGTGGAGAAGGAAGG
Organism: Ricinus communis; assembly: GCF_019578655.1. Classification (NCBI taxonomy): domain Eukaryota; kingdom Viridiplantae; phylum Streptophyta; class Magnoliopsida; order Malpighiales; family Euphorbiaceae; genus Ricinus; species Ricinus communis. The sequence goes on along the minus strand of NC_063256.1, from coordinate 6,009,348 downwards.
AAGGAACAGTCAAATTTTTGCAAGCTGTGGTACGACTCCCGTGGGCAACCTTTTTACTGTATAGTAAACACAAACTACAATGGGGTGGGCACCCCTTCAAAATCAGTTGAGCTCCCCGACCCTGCAAAGCCGCCCTATATTTCTTCCACCTGTGACCCTAAGACCCTCCTTATTATGATACATCTATGTCTATAGCCCTATCTATCTACCTATACTCAACCCTTCTCTCTCTTAGCTGTCTAACATGATGATCCTTCTTTTAATTTACTGTTCTGTGAGGTGGGTTTTTGTCTTTATAATATGATATCCTTCATCTAACTGCTTTCCTACATTTGTCCACATATCCCCTCTGTAGATTTACACAATCCCCTGGTTTGCTCAGTCTCTAGGTTTCTTTCTTTTCTCTGTATTTTCTTCTTCTTCATCCGCGTTTCCTTTTACCTGGTGGTTTTTTTGTTTCATTGTCTTATTTTATCTTCTCATCTCTCTAAACTCAAGAAGAGGCATCCTTGTCGTTATCGTTCGGGTCTCTAGGGTTTCACTAGAAATCTGCTTATTCTTTCTTTCTTTCTTTTTTCGTTTTATATATTTTCCATTTTCTTGATCCCAATCATTTTCACCATCTTTGTTTTTCTCTTATCTCTCATTTCCTCTTATTCCGTGCAGTCATCAAATCTTTCACTCACACCTTCTTGTAGACATACTACCCTCTAACAAGAAGCAGTCTTGAATCCTTATTTTCGATGGGTGCTCGCCCATTCTCTTTGTATGGTCACGCTAGTTCACAAGGGAAAAGGTGAAGCTGCCAGCATGATCTAGCTTTGGTTAGTGAGACAGCTGAAAGAAAGATACAGATAACACATGGTATCTAAGCAATAGTGCTAACCCTAGCTAGGTCATGCTCTGACAGCCTCACTCCTTCCTATTTGGGGACCCAGTTTAATAGAGATTCTGAAACATCCTTGTTTAACAGAAAGGCCAATTAATAAGAAGAGAAAAGTTATAACCAATCACTGTAAGTATATTCCTTTCCCTTCTCTTTAGTTTATTGGGTTGTCCGCCATGCGCTTACCAACTTTTCTTTTTTAAGCATTTCCTATTGTTTTTTAGCCGTTGTATTATTTCTCACCCAACTTTATTGACGAAAGGGACTGTGAAGTCAAATCTCATTTCTTCATGTATGCTTTCTTTTTTCTTTTCCTTTTGTGATTATTACCATTGTTTGCCAAAAAAAAATCTTCTAGTGCACTGAAACCCTATATAGGCTCGTCAGATTTCCAGCTTCATTCAGGTTGTATTTGTTACTTTGTGCTCATGTTTTTTAATGGAAAGAAAGAGGTTCAAAGACGTGCACATGGGAATATACTTAACCACAGCAAACTTTTATGGTCTAGGACTCTTTTGTTTGTTTCTTGTACCTAGTTTAGGTGCAGTGCACATTCAGACCACCTACGTGTAAGAATATCAACCAGGATTATTTGTTTTTTGAAATATTAGTTGTTTTTAGGACATTACTTTTGTAATCATTCACTATTGATCTAGTCACCATTTTTATAGTTAACAGTTTGGCTACATGATCATATTAGTAATATTATGCAGGATAAAGAGAATCATACTTTGAACTTTTGAGAAGTGATGTTCATATTCTTCAAGACCCTCCAAGGCCATAATGAACTAGGAAATAGATTACATTTGTATGTTATCTAATAAAGGAAATTCTTAATTTTGTTTCGTACAAGTATACTCGGCTTCATTAATAAATACAATCAGATGATGAAATAAATGGGATTTCATTGCGTGCTGATAGAAAATAAACTACGAAAAAACAAAGTAACAATGGCAAGGCAGACACTGTCTATTTTATGATTAACTTGTACGGAATAAAATTGACGACAGAATTAGTAACTACAAAATCACTCGAGGCCTCGTTTGGAATGAGGTGTTCAAAATTTATGGGTTTGTCAAAAATAATGGATTCTAAGAGCGTTCCCAACTTTATGGCCTTTAGGCGAGAAGAAGTTGTTACATGGTCCCACTTCTCGTCATAATTATAAAAAAAGAGTGGTTTTAGTAAAATACTTTCTTTATATTCTCTCTTACGAGAAAAGAGTATATATTTTATTATCTAAAAATTAATAAATATGAATTAATTATTTTTTTATGAGAATATATAAAAATCTAAACAAGAATTTATTTATGTAATATATTTTAAACTCATTTGTCAAACTGTTCTTGGATGTATCTAATATTTTTTATTTCATACTAATTATTATTTATGTATAATATTTTAAAAATTTACTTAAATTAAGAAAATATTATTTTATTATAAAGAAATTTATTAGTCAAATTAGATCAGATTATTTGTTAATGGATATTTTAGAATTTATTGCATCTATTTTAATATAAAAAAGTTAGCGGGATGTAGAGAATATTAAACATATAAAATTTAGGGCATTGTTAAAATAGAAGTTGTAAGCACAATTTCTCATTTGATCTTTAAGTTTTATAGAATCACTTGAAAGGAACAATGGATAGCTGAAACATGATTTTAATAGTTTTTAAGGGTTTTGGTTTGCGCAGATTTCTTTTTCTTGAAAGATTTAATTTAATAATGTGTTGCAACCCAAAAGTGGTCTGTTTTGAGAATGATACGTGTTGATAATCGACAAAAAGAAAATTGCTAAACTAAATGGATATAAGAAAATAAGAAAGAACTAATGGAGCCCGAGAATATGAAAAAAAACCTTAATCGATGGAATCCAATAATTTTAGGATTCCACATCAACCTAACTCATATGTGGAACATGATTGGAAGGTACAAAAGAAGAAAAGTGATCTGTTTGGAATCAATTATAGAATTTGTAGTTGGGGTTGGAAAGTTAATCATGATTAACGAAAAGTTTTAAACAGGAAACTCAGTAATTGAAGCCAAATATTCTGGAACTTTACATGTTTATATATAAATATATATATATATATATATATATATTAAGTGAGAATATTATGTTTTGGACGTTCACCAGAACTTTGGATATGGTGATGACTCTGCATGCATCCATTGGTTCATCTATCCAACACAAACCTCTATAATAGATCAAAATAAGTTAGACAGAGTATATATATTTAACTGACTTTATCAGAATTCGTCTCATTTTCTTAACCCACTTTATTGTCTGATTGTCGCAATTTACTCATTAAGAAATGTAAGATTTTACATTTATGAGAAACGTCACAAACCCATTTACAGTTTTTCTACTTTTATTATGAGACTAGGCTCCTGACAAATGGCTAACCACTTTATTTATGCTATTGTACTTTTTTTTTTTTTTTCTGGAAATGATACTTGTATCATTAAGGTTAAAGAGGAGAATTTATACCGTATAGTTAGTTATAAAGAAAGGAATGGCATGTTACATAAAATAAAGGACCGCCAGCTAGCTCAGTTCGAATTAAGAAATTCTTTTAGAAGGTAAATAACCTTCATATGAGTTTTTCCTATCAGAAGTTAACAAAATAATGATCTCCAATAACCACTTTTTTTAGAAAAAAACAGCAAACATCCTGCAAATCGGTTCCAAAAGATAGGGGAGTCAATCTGCTTGTGTTGTGCCATCATTTTACCATGAGCTATATCCATAATGGGTGGCACCATCTATGCTTCCCATAGTGGGCAGATAGAAGTAATTCAGTATAGCAGTCAGAATTACCATATGAATATTACTTGATTTATCGCCATGGAAGGAAAAATGGAAAAGGTCCAGAATTGAGTAACCAATTAGGTGATTGAGAGGGAAAAGAGAGTTGGTCGTCACATGATGTTGTTACGTGATGAGATCATTTTTATTGAATTCTTTTCCTTCTTGTATGTCATTTTTATTGAACATGATGTCTAAAGAAGAAAGCCATGGGAAAAAGGGCAAGGGCCCCTCATAAATTGGTTATGGTTAGCACTCTTTTTTAGGTTCATTAAGGTAAAGTGGGTAAAGGGGTGAGATATAGAAGAACTCGCCACCTTGTCTGCATGGTGGTGGCGTGGGCATGATAATATTCATTTTGTCTTGCTTTGGACCACTGCCATCTGTTGTTGTTTATTGCAATCTTTTTTCTTTCTTCTTATAATATGCAAGAATAACCATCAGCTCACTATAGAAGCGACGAGATAAATATATGCTTGGCTGCTCTATATATTTACACACTCCTCTTTCTCTTCTCCAAGATCCTAAAGAAAGAAAATCCGTTTTTCCCTCTGATTTTCTCTCTATCCCCCATATTAACATAAAAGAAGCTGAATATTGTGAATCTGTATATATATATATATGTTCATCGTGCACCACTAGCAGTTAAAGCTGCCAGCATGATCTAAATTCTCTTTCTCCATCAAAATAGAAGGATAGATTAGATCATGTGGTAGCTTCACCTGTTGATGGCACCACGACCAATACCTTATTTTTAGTGTTTAACTCTAAATTACTCTTCTGCAGCTTCCCGATTCTTTCTTGTTATGCAGTATATCTGCTCAACTGGGTTTGCCCATCTCTACAAGGTATTTTGAATTTTATTCTTGTTTCTCCCCGTAATTTTGCTCCACTATTTTTTCTTTTTTTTCCTTCTCTATTGGCTTACACAGCAGAGAGCCAACTTGAATCTTTTTTGATATGTCAAAAGAAACAACTAGAACCTGTTTATTCGTATTGAAAGACACGTCAATATAAGATGCAGTATATGTATGGTAGCTTTACTTTTCTTATTGTATGTGGAGATTTTTAATTTCCTTTATCATCAATTTCTGGGTTATTTCTCGTCTCAATTCTTATATTTCTTAGCTTGATTATAATCTCAACCCATCTGCGCAATTTCAGCATAACGATGTTCTGGCCTGAGTCTCATATTTCATTGGTAAAACTTCTTATTCCATGAGGCAAACCAAAAATAAACAAATGAATAGTTAGTTTCGTAGTAATTATAAGAATATGTTGGGACAATCTTATCAGCAAGAAGATGTCACTGCTAGGGTTTTGAGAGGCAGAATTTCCCACATCATAGCCTGGTTGCTGCTTTTGAGAAATCCAAAATCTTATCCTTCATGCATAGAGCCTCTCCATTCTAGGAATTGATCCTTTTCTTCTTTAAGTTTATAACGGTTTTTATATGGTTTTGGACCATAGTTTTATTTAATAGAGCTCTATTTTAAAGAGTGTATTATGTATATTGTTGTTTAGTGTTTGATGTGATGATATAGAAGTAGCAAAAAGTGAAAAAGGAAAAGATGGGAATAAAAAAGCACTTGAATCTTTTTGGCAGAGAGTATTTTGGTTTTAATTTCAAGAAGATATTTTTGTTTATTCATAGGAAACCTGAATGAAAGTGCTAATGGACATGTACGTATCTCAGCAGATTACCTGTTTTGAGTGCGTTGTTCTTTTTACGGTGAGTATGTTATGAAGGATTAAAAAATAAATAAAAAAGATTATCTGTTTCGAAACTATCAAATATTAAGCTGTTCTTTTTATCATAGGTAAAAAATGACACTAATATTCTTAATAACTTCTTAAATAACAATTATAATCTCTTTTCCTATTATGGTTTATGTTTCTATTTTAAAATATTTCTTTCTCTTTGCAATTAAATTCTCTAATATTTCTTTTTGTACTTTTGATCTTGACAACTTGTCAATCTTGTTTGTACTGTGAGATGAGAATTAATGATGAATAAATTAAGAAGTAATTTAAAGAGAAAATATATAGAAATCATTAGATTGAGTATTAATATAAAAGAAAAAAAAAATAAAGCTCATGGAATGAATTGAGTGATATATTTAAAGCTTTAGAACAAAAAAGAAGAGATAAAAACGTTAACCAAGTGACAAAAGGAAAGCTTTTTAAGATGAAATGCTGTTAAATATAAAATCAAGTCTATTAATTATTTGAGCTTTTTAACATCCACCATTAAAGTAAACCTAATATTTATTTTAATCCTTGTTTGAAGAAATTTTAATAATTAATATTAGCAAACCGATGGTGACACAGAATTTTCCTTTTGACCGGAGTTGCTGCTGTTTCTTTTTCTGTCTTTTCTTATTTATAAAATTGTTTTCCTTCCAATGAAAACATGACGAATTTTGATGATGTTTTCCAACAAATCTCACGTGCGGCCACATGAGCCTGCTTAGATATTTTTGAATAAGTTGCTTTTGGAGGAATGTAATTTTCCAAACTCGGCTCTTCTTTTGGACACAATTGAATATTATGGTAGTTAAGGAAATAGGTGAAGTGGGGACTCTGTTAATGCAACTAAAATTCAGTTTAATTAGTATTAAGATTGGTTGGTTGCATTGTAGATCTGTTTTTATCATCATATAGAAAAGGAAATTACTTTTAACTAAACGACGAGAAAAGAGGAAAAGAAAAAGGAGATTCAAATTGAACTGAGCAATTAGTAAAGACAAAAATAAATAAATATTTAGATTGAAAAAGGAATATGTGATAAAATTTTATTTGTAAATTTAATATATTGAATTTATTTATAAATTTAGAATTTATGCTATATATTTGAATTTATGTAAAAAAAATTTAATGAATTTTTATATATATTCTTTCAAGTAAAATAAATTTTTAATAAATTTCAATTAATAATAGCATAAAAAATAGGTGGGAAGAAAGATTCGATAAAAGAATAAAAAATAAAATTCCTAAAACATTCAAAGTTCAAACGCCTTTTTAGATGTGCCGTTATATAAGTGGTGCATTTATTCCACAAAAATGAAAATTCTAGGTTACTTGTGCAAATGGTTAAAAATTAATTTAATTAACCCCTGGATATAACTTTAATAGAAGACCATTGTCCGAATTCGTATAGTATGAACTTTGGACCTACGTGGTCCAGTTTACAGACACACGGTGCTGATGTATTTTTTTAAATAATTTATATTAAATATATAATGAAGGTTGGTTGTTTAAATATTAAATATTTATTTTATTAAAAATAGTGTACAATATAAATTTTTATAGTACTAACTGTAAGGACAATTTATATTATATATTATATATTTATATATATATCAATTTAAATGAATTATTGAATATGATTTTTAATATTGACAGGATATCAATTAACAAATAATGAATATATTTATGTAATATTTTAATATATATTATAAAAATAATAAATTTTTTTATAAAAATTAATATTTTATTTAAAAATATCAGTGAACATTATATATACAAGTAATAATATTACAGTATTAGATAACAAATATTAAATTTATAGTTAATGAATATTTAAATATAAAAAATAATTATTATAAGATATTATGTCTAAATAATATTATACATATAGAAAATAGACATTTTAGTACATATAAATAAATAAAAATATTTTGACATGTATTACTATATTTTCATACATAAGATTTATTTTGACACATAAAATTTAAGTTTAGGTATATTTTTTAGTCTTTTTATTAATTTATTAGTAATTTCTATATTATTTTTTAAGTAAAATCTTAAGAATAAAAAATTAAGAATGACTTTAAAAATATTTAATTTATTATTATTTTAAGAATATTTTATAAAATATTAAAATTTTGATTTAATTTATATTATTATTTATAATTATAATAACTATGATGGTTTAATAGGCGAATAAATAATTAATATTTATAAATATATAAAAATTTATTTAATATGTAATTTTTAGTAATAATATTAATTTTTTAATTTATTTTATTATAAATTTAAAAATGAAAAATAACAAAAGAAATTTATGTTAAAATAAATATACATATTAAAATAAAAAAATTTAAAATAGTAATATACCAAAAGATTTATTTTGTAAATACGAAACTAGAATGAATCAAATTAAGTTCATATTAAAAAATGAAAAATTTTAACTCCTAAAGTACTGTGATGAAATGGCAAAACGGAAAAGATAAAGACATAATATTTAAATTATAGGACATGTTAACATGGCACTTCCTTTTTGAATTAAACGGTACCATTCGGCCCTGAGATCAGGTATCTACATGATCCGAGGTATATGTTGCAATTAACCTATTTGCCTCCTTTAAAGTCGTCTCAAACCGTTTGAGGAAAAGAAAACACATTAAACATGTCGTTCATATTAAAAGAAAATCATGTTTACTAATGTAAGTGCCACGTTAATATTTGCTAACAATTGTATATAATTTGATCATTATTATTTAACGATCATTATTTCTTAACGATCATATTTATAAAATATTAAAGTAAAAATAAACCACAAAATCTAAAATGAAAATACGGTAAAATACATTGTAGTTTATTGAAGTTTTTTCAAAAAATTTAAAAAAATCTTATCGATTTTTTATTTATTAAAATTTTATTTTTTTGCTCACTATTGATCACCTTTACATCTTTGGTGGTTCTTTTTTTTTTGTTATTATTAGTTTTAGTAAATAAATATTAGTATTTTTTGAAGAATTTTATGATCCCCCATTATAAGAAAATAAAATTTATAATTTTATTTTGATATAAAATTAAAATTAAAATGTTAAAAATAGATTAAAAAAACCTACCCCTCATGATACGGCCAAATCTATTTTTTCCTTCCCTGGACAACTTTCTTATATATATATATATATATATAATCAAATTTATAGTAGATTAGATTTAATTTTAATACTTCTAACAGTTTTGAGTTTAGAGTTTGCAAATAGCACAAATTTATTTAATATTAATATTTTAAATTTTTATTTAATTAATTTTCATTTTAAATTTTTATCTAATTAGTATTTTTATTTTATTGTAACAAGTTATCTTATTAATCTAATATTTGTTTTTTTTTACCTTTTTATAGTTTCTTTACTTTTTTACAGTTTAGCCCCTAATAAATTAATTGAATATTTTCCTTTCTTTTATGCATATCATTTGAAATAAATAAAATATGTTATTTGGTGCCCAATGACTCCTTTTTACAAATTAAATTAATTTACTTTGGAAAGAATTATCATTAGTGACAGAGTGTGCAATCTTATATGACGGTGTTAGATTGCACTTTGATTTAAAATCACAAGGTAATATATTTAAAATGGTGCAATACAACACAAATTGTTTGTAAAAAGATTTTTAAAAAATGAGTTGGCACTTGCTTATTATCAGATTAAAGAAAGTCTTGCACGTAAAAGTTTTCATAATGGGCTAATAAGAACAAGTTGAGTCGGATCAATTATTACAAAATTGTTTATTTAGTTTGGTATCATTAGTTTTGAGTTTTAATGAAATTTAAAATGAAGTCCAAATTTATGTGCAAAGTTTATTTGTAAGTATCTCGAAAACGGTTTGAGGTTGTTTACGATCTCAGCAAGATTAATAAAATTAATTATTATAATATTATTATTACTTAGTAATATGATCTTCTCTTATAATACATAATAAATTTATTTTCAACTTAATATATGATAATAATTTATCAATTCTCATGAAATACTAATAATTTCTTTTTATAATATCATTTTTCATATACTAGATTACGTTAACGAGCTTTGGAGTGGAGAGCTTAGAAATGTTTGAAATTTGTTCATAAAAATGAATCCAACGTAAAGTTGTTTAAGATGATAGCCTTTTTAATAGTCAAATGAACGAACCGAGCTCAGTAGCTCGGAACAGTCAAGAAATGGTTTTTATTTGGCTGGAACTGGAAGCCTAACAAAAAGCCACCTTTAATTTAGTCTCTCCATCTCTTTAGTTCAGTCTTTTCCAAGGTTCATTTTCATCTTCATTTTGATTTTCTGCGTTTCTCTTCGGATTTGATTTTGTTTAGATGGTGTATGCGTGTGTGTCTTTATGGAACTTGAATTTGCCTTTCTGAATTTTGGTTAAACATTGTTATTTCCAGGATGACACCATAATAATAGGATGGCTTATATGAACTGACTGATTCAGTTTTATGCTCCTCATTCGTGTTCTTGAAAGGATTGGCATGGCAGGAAACGTTTCTATGTAAGTTACCTAATTCTTTCTCTGTAATATCAGATTCTGTTGAACCGGTTGTTAGTTTGTAGTTGCTCCTGATATTTGGTGTTCTTGCATTTTTTTTTTCTTCTTTTGTTTGTCAATGAGTACGCATTTTTCTTTTTTTTCTTCTGTAGACTGCAAGAGTATAACAAGAAGACCGGGCACAGTGAGAAATCAATTCATTTATAGGAAATCAAACGAGTTACAAAATTGAACACCAAGAATTCTCATGAAAACTCTCTTGCTCCAAACTGCAAAGGAAAAACACAGAATAAGCTTCGACCAACACAAGATATTAATGTACGGAAAATCAGTGTGGAATGAGAACCTAATCTAATCTCTAGAAGGTAAATTTAACAAGACATCATTACTTGATTCATCGAGACATCACTATGTCAGTCATCAAGACATAATTACTTGATTCATTTGTTACAATATAAGCAATCAACTCCTTTCATTTCTTTTGATTTTAAGCATAAAGCAATAATTCAAGAAGAAGCATATCCGGCCATTAACTCAAAAAAGCTTTTACTGATGCACAAACCCCTTTCTGGAAGATAGTTTTACATTGGCATGAGGTTTTGTCTCAATACACAAATCCTTTGGTGCAATATTCATGTCAGAATAGGATTCGTGTATTAGGATGAAATATGGAGTATATTTGGCTTCTGACGTTGGGTGATGCTGAATTTGTAGCCTGCCATCTTTGGGCAGTAATTTGTTAGATCTTGCAGGAATATGCTGTTGGGTAAGGTGTTAGGCTTCATGCTATGTTTAGTTTTTGTCATGATAGTCGTTTGGTCTGATCCTTGTCTAGTCTTATCAACCAACTCATCCATGCCCATTGTGCTGGCTGAACCAACTATTGGATCTTCTGCTAACTCGAGCCACACCTCTTTCCTTCTCATCTTTATCCATAGAATCTGCCTTTTGGCATGTTCTTTATCTCAATCTACCATGTTTTGTTATTTAGGTCATGCCATTCTCCCACCTAATAATTCCAGACTCTTTACCTTCTGCCACACTAGATTCCAAGCCTAGAGGAAGAGGGTTTTCTATGATACATATGTTGCAGTGCCTTTTTGACTCTGGATATTGGCCTTTTCAGAAAACTGAGGAATGGCGTTACTGGCACAGGAATTAGTTTCACAACCCAACCAATTGGCCATGATACAGCTGCAATTACAATACAAGCTACCCATTGCTGCCAATTCAACCTCTCGGTACTTGCGAACTTCTTTAAGAATTCCACCATCACAACTTGAAGAATTATTGTTATACCCACAATACCAAGAAACAGATGATTCCTATGGAGGCCTTTGAATACATTCTGCTTCTCCAACTTCCTCGCATTGAACTCGTTGAAAATTTGGCAAAGTACGAAACTATTGAATATAATTGTATCATTTACCTCTGGACTCACGTTAAAGATAGACTCACCCTGGAATTGTAAAGTTAGGAGGACTGATATCTGGTATAGAGCTTGAGCTAGGAGGTTTCTCCACATAATATTTGTTATGAGGGGCTCAGTCCTACCCACAGGTGACCTTTGCATTAGCTCATCAGTTGGCCTTTCTGTAGCAAGGGCCAGGGCTCCAAGCGTGTCCATTATCAGGTTTACCCACAGCAACTGGACTGCTGTCAGAGGAACTTCACCGGCAGAAACTGCTGCGATGAAGTTGATGACAAGAGCTGCAACATTAACAGTTAGTTGAAACTGGATAAATTTTTGGATGTTGTTATAGACGCACCGTCCCCACCTCAAAACAGTGGCCACAGAGGTAAAATTATCATCCAGAATGACAATATCTGAGCTCTCTTTAGCAACCTCTGTGCCCTGAATGCCCATAGACAGTCCTATGTCTGCTTCTTTTAGTGCGGGTGCATCATTTGTGCCATCTCCAGTCACTGCAACAACATGACCTTTCTGTTTCAAGCATTCTACCATTAGAAGTTTGTCGAAAGGCGAGGACCTTGCCATCACACAAATCTTATCAACCTTTTCCATTCTCTCCTCATGTGTGTAGTTCCGAAATTCAACACCTTCTACCACTACTCCATTGTCTACTTGGTGATTGAGCTCTAATATTCCACATTCCGTAGCTATTGCTTTTGCTGTGAAAACATTGTCCCCAGTTATCATTTTGATTCTGACTCCTGCAGACTTGCAAATTTCCACGGCTTTCTTGGCTCCTGGTCGACATGGATCCTTGAGACCAACAATGCCTAGCAAGGTCAAACCATCTTCTTGTAGCCTTTGGCGTGAATTTTCATAATTTTCATTCTTCAGTTCTTCCTCTTTAATCTTCTTATGAGCAAAAGCTATGCATCTGAGGCTACTAGCTGCCATACCTTGGATAATTTTCTCAATTTTACTTCTTTCATCTTCATCCATTGACTTTACGATCCCATTGCTCTCATAATAATTTGAGCACATTGCTAGTATCATCTCAGATGCTCCTTTCCAATGTACATGTGTGGTGTTATCAGCCAATTTCCTTATTGAAACCCCACTTCGTTTTTTCTCTGAATTAAAGGTTTCAACATGCAGAATTGTATAGTTCGGCTTTATTTTTTCCATGTCCATCCCCAGCTCAGAAACAGCCCATAAGAGAATTGCCTTCTCGGTTGGACTACCTGAAATCTCTGGTGTAGAACCTGATGCTGGTTTGTAAATGCTGCCTGTTGTGTTTAAGCCGACTGCTTGGTGGAACAATTCAAGAGTTGTCGGAGCAATTTCTTTGTAAGAACCTTCCTCAATGGATTCTTGACCAAGCCAGAACTTAGTTACTTGCATCTGGTTTAATGTCAAAGTGCCTGTTTTGTCAGTACAAATAACCGTGGCCGATCCCATTGTTTCACAAGCTGAAAGTTTTCTGACCATGGCCTGATCAGCCATCATCCTCTTCATTGAGTAAGCTAGTGTTAGCGTGACTGCTAGTGGCAAACCTTCTGGAATCGCTACAACCACAATAGTGACTGCGGCAGCTACAATGCGTACAACAGCATTTATAATGTCATCTGTAGAAGTTTTGCTACCTTGGTACTCTGTCACCCCATTTTCATCTTTTGTATTTTTGGTGAAATAACGAATTAACATGACTACAAGAACTAGAAAAGCAACTGAAAGGCCCACCTTCCCAATAGAAGATGTCAGTTTGTCAAGCCGAGCTTGTAGTGGTGTTCTTTCATTCAAGTCACGATTAATTGAGCTCATCATTTCGCCCCACATAGTGTTCATTCCAACAGATGTCACGAGCATTCGACCATATCCATCTGCAACTTTTGAACCAGAAATCAAGAAGGGATTCCTGGTGGAATTGACTTCAACGTACTCACTTTCTCCTGTCATGCTTGACTCGTCAACTTCTAAAGAATGCCCATCCACGAACAACCCATCAGCTGGAATTTGGTCTCCAATTTTCAGATAGACAATATCTCCAACAACAATATCAAATATGGAGATTTGTTGTCGATGTCCATGTCTAAGAACATCAATTTTGATGTCGCTACTTATTCGCGATAACTTATCAAATTGCCTCTCCTGTCTATAGTTGCTGAGGGCCGAGACAACAACAACTAGAAAGACAGCAACAAAGATACTTCCACCTTCATACCAGCCTTCATCTGCTCCATGTTCTCTGATGCCAAAACCAAGAGCAAGAGCAGCACAAGCCAAGAGGATTAGAATGGTGGTGTCTTTGAAAGCTTCAAGCACGAAATACAAAAGACCTTTTGGGGGAGGCTTATGGTAAGTATTGGAACCAAACATGTCACGACGTGTGCTGATTTCACGGTCGTCACCATTGATTCCGTGTTCTAACTTTGTCCCAAGAGCAGTGGCAACACTTTCAACTCCTCCAAATTGGCGAAGAGCTAAGGAGTCCTTCTCTTTTACCATTTCGGAAAGTCTCTTCTTATCGACATCTGAGACACTAGAAACAGTCTCATGTTTATTTTCATGTTGACTGGAACTGACTGGCTCTACATTTAGTAAAGTGTAGGAAACATTATGCAGGACATCAGAGTGATGATAACTATTTGTTTCTGATACAATTATATCTCTCACAAGAGAAAGCATTGTTCGTGCAGAATAGATAGTTAAGTATGCAATGCGCCATCGTTTCTGAGCTTTGTTGAGGGTGTTGGCAAGTAGTTTGCTACAATTGAATTGCGCCTGCTTACTACTTGTCATGGCTTGTGTCTTTTCTTTATTAGGAAGTTGCTAATAATATGCTAGGAAGTTGCTATGAGAAAAAAACAAACTGCTAACAAGAGAAGTCAGTTAAGGAAGAAAGGCTGTTTTTGAATTTCATTTCCAAGAACATAACCTCAAGGTGTGTTTTTATACTGAAGTTGAGACGGATTAGCTTGTTCACATATTCAGAGATGGGACAGGCTTTAAATTTCCACTTAATTTCCCCTTCGCCCCCTTTTTTGTTTTCTTTATTATACATCTGTAGGGTTTTACTTTCTTGTACAACACCTGACCTGGGTTTTAATCTAAAAAAATTAAATTGTTTTGCTGTATGACATAATGACATTTATATGGAATTTTCTAACATCTCCTGCACAACTATGAACAAGGTGCATTAATTAATAATGTAATATCATCTGCTGACTCTGGCTACTGTTAAGGCTCATGGATCTCATTTTTTTGCTTTCTGTCAGCAACATGTTCTCATGTTACTGATTCCTTGAACATTTAGAAGTGTTGAAAGGACAAAAAAAGAAAACAAAAGAAGAGTATTGTCCAAATTGGATGAATTTGCATAACAATTTAAGGTCGGCAAAGGAAGTTTCCCAGAATGGAGGGGATGCAATACATAGAGACATTTGAGTTTGACCCTAGGAAATGGGAAACGCGGTTTCATATCAGTTTTTTTTTTTTTTTTTGTCTATTATTTAAGTATGTTGCAGACTTTGAAGACTTTAAAGATTAGATGTTAATTGTTATAATGTTCCGGCTAACTAGCAACTAGTCAAAACCTACCGTGCGGTTTATGTCTTTCTTGCACGCTCAGGTTTTGGTTTGGGTGATGTTTGCAATTTGATTTTGGTTTCTCTATCATTTCATTTGTTAGGTTTGTTTCAAACCGACCAATCTTAATTACCAATGAAACCAGAAAGGAAACTGAAATGAAATCCAGATGATAAAAGAAAACCCAATTTTTGACCATTTTCTTTTCTTTTTTTTATTTATTGGTTTTGGTTGTACGAGTAGAATTATCTATGTACTTTTGGCTATGCTGAGCGAGTTTTGTTTAAAATTTTTGGATTTGAACTCCAAGGTTTAACATATGGGTATCTGTAGTTTATTCATTGGTGGGTATTCTTAGGATAAATCTGGACTATATGGCACTAAATGGTGCTGTACTTCGACGACTGTTGTGCGGTTGTCGTTTTAACTTGTCTTTGTGCTTTTGTGGCTGCCGTTTGGGGAATACTTTTTTTAATCTGCTTAGTGGCGATTGGTGTAACGGCCGAACAGAACAATGGAGCGTCTTTGGAATTGAAAGTTTATGTTTTGTCCGTACAAATTGGAATCAATTACAAAAGACTTGGTCAGTGCCGCCCTGGCCGGACTTTAATTTTCTCCGATCAATACATTTTTCCTCACAGTATTTTACTAATTTCGATGGATGCTAAATGAGAATATTTGAACCAAAGACTTTTCTAATTCTTCACTCCCAATGCCAACAGAATCTAATTAGTACCGTAGCTGACATGAGTATTGGATTTAGAAATTTTGTACATTTAAATATTTGGTTTAAAGGTTTAATATAATTAATAATTATTTTTACTAAAAAATTATATTAAAATTTTTAATAAAAATTTAAAAATTACCAGTTAATAACTGATTTAATCTCAATCAATTATTGACTATATAATTCCTATTTTAAATTTTTTTCTTATTAGGAGAAAGTTTATTTAATTTTTTATTTAGATAACATTATACTTATTAATAATAATTTATTTTAAGTTAATTTTATATAATTTATAATAAATAATTATTATTTTAAAATTATATTTAATAACTAAGCAATTATGATATTTATGACGTGATATTTAAAATAATAAATTTTTTATTAGTGGAATTTTAATTTGAATTCCTACTATTAAAATAATTTTTATAAAAAATTTAATAATAAATATAATTGAGTTAAATAAAATTAACTATAATATTTTTAATTTATATCATTTAAAATAGTATAATAAAATAAAATATATTTAAAAATAAATTCTATCTTTAATGGTCATTTAACATACTAATAATAATTGTTAATAAAATTTTACCAAACAATTTAATTTATCAGCTATCAATTATCAGTTATTAGCTACCAGATGCACTGATCAGTCGAATCAAATAAGTACTTCAACTATTGCTATTTTTAAGTACTTTTAGAGATCATAAATTATATTATATGAGATAATTGATAGCTAATTTGAAAAACTTATCATCAAAAAGCTTAATAATTTTGTGGATGAAACTCTCATTTAAATTTTTAATATTTTATTTTATTCTTATGGCTTTTTCTTTTGTATATAAAAATGAGAAACGGTTTATTATCTACCTATAATAACATGAACGAAATTATATGATATACGTGAATTCTGTATGTAGAAGGACATATTAATAGATAAAATAATCTTTATATATTTTTATTATTTATCAAAATTTATATTTTAACAATTCTTGTTTTAATTAGGATTATATAAAAGATACTATAATTTAATTATAATGGTAAAAATACTTAAAAATAAACAAATGATTATATTACTAATTTGATTATAATTAGTATGGACACAAGTAATCATTCGGTTAATTAGAATTATGACTATTAAAACTAATCGAAATATTTTACTTTAAAGATAAAAGTTATGTTAAGATTTTCTAAAACTAATTAATCTTAACCCTTACAGATTTAACTTAATATTTAATTTTATTTATGATTTTCTCATCAAATTAGTACAGTTTTTGGAAAATGTATTAAAATATATATTGAACTACTTATTTCAAAAAAATATACATTTATCATAACTTCGGTAATTGATATTAAATTTATATGATTAATAAATATTAATTGACGCATCTCCATGCATCAGAGGTGCAATAGTGACTAGTTTTCTTTTGTGTCAGAAGCATTGTGTGGAGAGACATCATGGACTAATAGGGTTGCATTAATTCAAATCCCTAAGGAAATTACTATGGGGTGATGTGATCTTTGCTTGTGTCAGAAACATTATGCAGAGAAAACATCACAGATTAATAGAATTCGAGTAATTCAAATTTCTCTAATTTAATAATCTTAATAATCTTAATATTTTATTTCACTATAAAAATTTAATTATTGTTAAAAATATATTTATATATGATAAATAAGTTTATTATTTTATTATTTTTATAACACATTATTATTACGTCTCTTATTTTTCATCTCATTTAACATAAAAAAAAAATTCATATTGATATTAATAACATGTGATATGTTAAAAACACCATTTTATTATTTTTTATCAGGTTGTCACACTAATTATTAATTTTAAGTATTTAACTATTTTATTATTTTTTATTGACAAATTTAAACACAAAAAATACAATTATCCAAAAAATAATAATTAACACAAAATAAATTTAGATTTAAACTATCAGATTATATCATATTTATAGTAATTCAAATGCATCACATAATGTTTTAGCCAATATATACATAGTTCCTTAAACTTTCTTAGAGCAGTCACTCGGCCATTTGAACTATTATTTAGCCTTTATAGCCACCTAAATTAGTTATTTTAGGCCATACAAATCATATTTTGTTGACTTGTACATGTGTGTGTATCTACGTAGATAAAGACAAGCGAAAGTAAATTAATATATGATGTGTCTAAGTTGGTACTCGCAAATGTACGAAATGTTCCTATAGTAAGAGTAACTTCACCACGAGGTCGATTTCTCAAGAAACTATGAGACCACTTATTATAAAAATTAATTATCAATACAGAATAATAAAAGTAAATCTAAAAACTTTAAACCAGTATTTTTGAGAGAATAATAGTAAATTAAATAAACTATAAAGTAAATATGCAATGATATGATGTATGAAAACTATATGCTAAAGATAGTATTTAGTCTAGCCATTTACTTAGTAATTTCCTTGTTTTACTTTAAGCCAAAATTAATGAAAGAGATGGTGATGTGACTTTTCTTTTAGTATCTCAAACTAATAATGCAACTAAAATTTCTTATACCTATATAAATTGAAGTAAAGTTGGTGTTTCTAATATATTCAACCTAAATATGTTTATAAGAATTACTATTGCTAAATTAATATGATGGTTAATTAACAATAATAACTGAAACTAATAAAGATATGAAGGTAAAGAAATCATTCATTAAATAAATAAATAACAAGGTTCATACATAAGTAAAAAAGCTAAACTAAACACTTACGAAAAGTAGTCTAACATATTTAACCAAATGATCATGATATTAAATAAAAAGACATAAAAAAATAAATAAAAACTCCTTCTAGATTCAAAATTCTTTCAAGTATGAAGATAATTGATCCTCACTTTCCACTTCTTGAAAAGCTCCATAGATTTTAAAAAGAGTAACGAAAACTAAACTAAAGTGTTTATAGAATAACTATAAAAAATTGTAGAGAGAATAATAATGGACAGATGCATAGAGCACATAGGAGAAAACTCTATTCCTCCTTAAGAATTAGGTTTGCAGATATATATATATATAAAGAAAAGTCCTCCTCTAAATAAGTCTCCCTAAAGATAAGTATACCAGTATAACTCTATCTGAAAAATAAGACTATAGGTATCCTTATCTCCACCAAGTATTATCCCATAAATAACTCTTAATATAAATCATAATAATTATACAAAATAATTAAAATATCTCCATTGGGCCTTGTATAATTCGGCTAGCACAATAAATAGCAGGTCTATGCGTTTTAATCTTGGACCTTGATACGAACATGTCCAATTAAGCTCATTTTTAGTATTTAGCTCCATATTTTTCTATTTTGGCTAATATTACCTGAAAATAGACAATTAAGCTTAAGTGAGATATAAATACTTATTTTCACCATATTATATATAGAAAACATCATTAAAGCTCTAGAATACCTTAAATATCTATATATAATTTGGACATATCAGTATGATATAAATATTCAATACTAAATACACACGTGATCCCTTGAACTTTTTGAAAATAGTCACTTGGCTACTTGTACCTTTGTTCGGCCCTTATAACTTGAACTAATTCTTTTGGACCATATAAATCTCATTTTACCATTATTGAAAAATAAGCTAGGAAAATAATACAATACTTTTTAGAATTCTAAATCTCCAAATTCACGTGTTGCTTCTCATCTTCAACAAACCTATAATAATCTTTTTTTATAATGTATGAATATATTCACTCTCAAAGTTACAATATTTTTTTGAAAGTTTTTACCAAATATGATATGTGCATTACATAATTGTCCATATTTGAATATATATCAATTAAAATTGATGACGCAAAAAAGTATGATTTGAACCTTGTACAAGTCAAATTCACGCGGTCCCAGTAACAACAAAATAAGATTTAAGTGGTCTAAAATAACTAGTTTATGTGGCTATAAGGACCATACAAAAGTTAAAGTGGCGAAATAAGTATTTTCAGAATGTTCAAAGAGCTACATATGCATTCAGTGGTAATCTTTTAATATATGTACAAAATAATTTCATGTTAGAGTACTTGTTTTACACGTCTTTCCAATAATAGCAAAATTAAATTTACGTGGTTCAAAAAAATTAGTTCATATGGCTAAAAATCAAATAAAAGTTAGCTGAATGACTATTCTCAAAAAGTTTAAATAATCATGCAATCGAATTAGTTTTGTTGGGAGCAAAAATGAATCATACAGTTAATCGTAATATTAATAGTTCTTTTTTGAATTTGAGGTTGAATATTTAAAAGATTTGAAGTCATTATCGTTAACGGATTTGTTTAGGTGAATTAGCTATTGGATCACAAATGTCAACACACCTACAAAGATTTTTATTTAAAAAAATACCTAACTTAAGAATTTAAATTATTTAATGAGTTGAAATAATTTTTTTGATTTCATGTCATCATATATCAAAATTTAACTAAAAAAAGAGATATTAAGATTAGATTAGCTTATAATTCTATAATATATTCTTTATATGTATTAAATTTCTTATTTAAGGAGCTATTTCATAAATAAAATTTTAATTGACTTTTTAGAGCATTTTCAGTAGTGTCTTTTATTTTAAAAAGTATTTTTATTTATAAAAAGTAGAAATTTTTTTTCAGTCCAAAACTCTTTTTATTTTTCTCATTTATTCTACTTTATCCAACAAGTATTAATATCTTAAATTATTTTTGTTAAAAAAATTATTTTCTTTAAAAAAGAAGCTAAAAAACAGTAGATATCAATTAATAAAATATATAAGAACTTGTAATATATTAATTACAAATAAATATATGCAGAGAGTCAATGACTCTCTACTTTATGTTTAAAACATAAAGAGTGCATTGAAAAGTCATTTTATAATAAAACTTTCTAAAATAAAAAGTTTGACATATATAAAGAGTACATTAAAAATATTTTTACTCTTTATATATATATAATAAAAAATAGGTTTAACTCGCTATATTTATAAAGTCAAATTTTACTATTTATCTTGATTTGGATAAATACACTACAAATTCATACATAATTATTCTGATATTTTTTATTCTATTTTTTTCTTCTATTGGCTAAAACTAAGAAAATAAATTGAAACTATTAATATTTATAAAAATTAAAAAAATATAAATATAAACATGTATCAGATCTAAAATAATTTTTTATTTTTTATACTTAAATATTTTTTTTATATATCAAATAAATAACACTCTGATAACATCTAAGAAACAACTAATAAAAAAATTTGGATAAATTGAGGGATAGTTAATTTGTGTAAGATTCAAAAGTCTGAAAAATAAATTTCAAAAACTAAGATGAGGAAGCAAATACAAATAGAGGAGTCGCAATTTCGTTTCTCGACCCTTTAATAAAATCACAAGTCGCCATCAATGCGCTGGAAAACAAATTAATAGAGTCAAAGTCATTTTTATAACTTTCACAAATTCCCATCTCATAGCCACAGTTTCTTTGCAGAAAAAGGCCTACTTACTTAAGGACCTGTTTGGTTTGCACGACCTGCTCTTATCGTATGCTCTTTAAATTTCATACTAATCGATGCACTTTAAAATTTCATGATTAAGAAAACATTAATAAACTTAATTAGATTATTCATATTTTTTTTATAAAAAAAAACTCATTACACTTTTCAATAGACTAATAAAATTTTATAAATCCAATTATAGATAAAAGTTGGAATAGTTAAGAGTACTTTCTAAAAGTTGGATTTCCATAATAGTTATTTTTTAAAAATTAAGAATTAATTGTAATTATTTTGTTTAGTTCAAATATAATAAAAGACAACCTTACCATAAATTTTTTACATATAAGAAAAGATGACTTATACATTATCAATTAGGATATAAATTATTTCAAATATCAAATAGCTAATAAGAATTGAAATTCATTTGATTAATGGTAGATAATTTTTACTAACTTAGAATATAAAAATTGAAAATGAATATATAAATCTTTTTAGGATATATGAATATCAAATATATTTAAATCAATTAACAACTAAACAATATTTTATGTACATATTACTTTTTTGAATATATACAGTTCGATTAGATACATATCGAAGAATATATCATCCTACTTTGAAAAAAAATATATACAATTCGGAAAATACATCATCCTATCTTGAGAAAAACATTGATTTGGTAAGGCAGGACCAAAACAGAGCAACATTTTCTAATACGACTTTACCAAACGATACCGAAGGACAAATCAATTTCTTCAGAGTCACTATCAAAACACAACGTCAATGACTTTTAGTTTAGTGAATTACTAAAAGATTATTGTTATTATCCCTGAAATTGAGCCACTTGCTGTTCAATTAAGTGCAGCTTCCTGGCAGTTTCCATGTCCATAAAATTCCACTCCAGTGGAACTTTCAAAGATTACATGTGTTTGCAATCTCATACAGATTTTATTAATGAATGAATGACTCTTGATGCAACTCTTTTATTGGATGATCGTGTTTGACTCTGACCAGGCAAATCACAGCAACAGAGATTGTGTTCAACGCCACCAAGGAACTAAATAGAAAACAGAGAGTGATGGAGGAGGAAATGGGTTGCCACTAAAGGCGGCAATTTATGGAGGACATGGATTACAATATTATTTTCCCAAAAGCATGAGCTATACTTTCTTCTTTAGTGTTCAAATGTGAGCTTACTTCTAAATATGGTTCGGCATCATGTGAATTTAGTCGAAATAGTTGAAATATTGATGTACTCGTCCCTTTCTTTCTTTCCTGGTACCATACCAGCAGCCTTCAAAAGTTTCTGATACTATACTATTACTAACAATGTGATTCCTCTATGCTTGATTAACAAAGCCTATCATTTTCACCTACTTTATTAATTGCTATTTTTAAATTTCTTTAATGAAAACACTTAAAATTAGAAAATTAAAATATTTGAAAGATTAGTGCTTATGGAGAAAGAATAAAATAAAAGGTAAAATATAAATAATTTATTGGACTTCAATAAAGTATCTTGCTTCTTCTATTTAAATTATAATAAGATGCATTTTTATTATATACATGATGCTTTTCTAAAAATAAATAGCACCCTTAGAAATACTCTTATAAACAATTTAATTCCCTAAAATGTTATATATGTTTTAAATAAAATTATAATTCATTTAAGATGAAGAAGAAAATTATTAAAAGTTCATTGCAAAGCTATTTTTCATATTTGATATCTGAGGAGTGTGATTTTAACTCTTAATAGTTTTAGGAAAAAAAAAAAGAAGAAGAAGAAGATGAATTAAGAACTTGTTGTAAAAGTTATATTCTTTATTGCGGAAAAAGAAGAAAAAATTAAGAGAATATTTAGAGAAACTCTAACTATTTCAATTCAAATTAAAAATTTGTTCAAAAACATTTTGAGAAGAAAATTTATGACTCAAAAGAGAAATAGACGATTTGCATAGAAAATAGAAGGAGTTGGCTTCCAACTGCTGCACTCGCTGAGGTACCATTTTGAAACTATTGCTGAAAATAGTAAGAAGACTGATGTTTTCAGAGACAACGTCTTAAACTATGTAATGAAGACGCTAATAAAGGAGACAAAAATCAGTACTTTCAGAATTCTTATGGAAAAGAACGAAACAGCTTTGAAGTAAAGCTCAAGCCAGTCAACACAATCAAGGAAGACATGTGGAAATAAAAAAAGAAAGTCTTCAGAAATATTTTTAAGAATAATCATTTGGCTTTACACCAAACACTTTCTATCAGAAAATTAGTTTATTATGTTTAGTGTATTTATATATATATATATAAATGATTACTGAGATATTTATAACTCATTCAAATTTTATATTTTAACTTTATAATTAAGTACAAGAATTAGACTAAAATAGTAAAGTTGAATTTTATTTTTTTAATGACCAATCCTCGACTATCAACAGCAGCCGAAAGTGATTACTTTGAATTGATGCGTTAATGAATGTATATTTAGTCAGGTTTTACATAATATTTTTCTTTTTTGAATAATTATCTAAGTTCTTTTAATAGGCGTATAAAACCCTGGAAAATGACTTCCAATTTTGAAACGAATCTCTCTAAAAATAACTTTTTAGTTTCTTTTTACCAGAATAATATTTTCTAAATACAAAAATGTGAAGAATATTTTCTGATGAATACTCTCTAGGAAACAAGTAATGCAAAATTTTAAGATAATTTTTTAAAGATATCTTAAAATTAATAAAAAATTATTGTTCTTACCGTATATTTTTTTTTAAATACTGTTTTCTAACTTCTTTTTTCCTAATTTTGTGTGTGGTTACTAAAAAACAACAAAAAAAACTAAAATGGTAATTTAAAAAAAAAATTAAAAATCATATTTGATATTTTAACACCGTAAAAATAAAAAGAAATTAGTAAATTTGATAAAAAAATAAGTAAAAGGGTATTTCTGATATTTTTCCAAATTTTAAAGGCTACCAAACTATGGGCTTTAAGGCTATTGTAGCTAAAAAAATTGAAGCCCAAACTTGTAGGCTATACAATAAGCCCAAGCATAATACCATAGAGCGCAAACACCAGGCCCAGCATTTAAAACAGCACTTGCGTAACTAGGACTTGTAACTAAACAGCAAGTTCGCTGATTCAACTTTGCAAAAGGGCATGAATCCGCCAGGCACCATTTTGAAGCATTGGCCCCCATAGAAAACATCAGAGGAAGCAAAAGCTAAATGATAGCGCCAGCTGCAGTATTGCTAGTTTTCCAGTTTCAAGCCTTCTGTAAGAAGTGAATAAAAGAAAACAAACAGCCTACAGACAATAAGCCTGGTCGAGCACTACTCAAAACTATTGCCCAAGTCTTGCTAATTTACATTCTTGTTGAATCCAGGGAAAAGCCTAGAATCCTAATTCCCTTGCAGTTTAACTAATATCTAAAGCCTTAATGAATCCGACCAACTTTTCTAACATCCGTAGATTGCCCTAAGAATCACATTTTGTATTGACATAGCTCTGCAGACTACACATGGATCCCAGGATGAGAGAAGAATGCTAACAGGCTCCTACCAATTCACAACTACAAAGCACCAACCAAAACAATCTAGCACTCTCGCATACATGAAAATCATGAGAGGAAATTCTCAATGTGTCACCAAACGATCAAAGTGATGAGTTGTAGAGAAATATTATAGTCTGCTACTGAAAACAAATGTCGATCAAGCTATGTTTTCTTGATTATAAGAAATTTCAAACAAGGAATATGACTGCAAAATATAGTAAAACGATTAAAGAAAATTAACAGGAAAAAAACCAAACAGTAAGCAGTGCTGCAGCAAACTTCAGAATTCGAAGCAAGGGCAATAAGATAGCAGTGATGATGCTTAAAGCAATGACACGGTCATCATACTAATTAATTTTAGTTGCCATAAAGCCTAGCAATTTCGAAAGTGGTTTTGATGATGACAAAGACCCTAGTAATGCTTCTATCGCATTCGTTCCCACGTGCTGGGGCAGCAATAGCAGGAAAAGTGCAAGCGCTGTTTTAACGTCCGAACTCAAAAGAATACCAGAAGCACTACAAAGGCTCAAGGACTTTATTATTATTATGTCATTGTTACTAAGCTAAGATTTGAAAGCTGATTTTAACTGAAAATCAACCAATAATATACTTAAACACGATGAATTTTATTGATTGTCATTGCATTAAGAAGAAGTACATTGATTACATTCTGGCAAAATTCTTTACAGTTCAAGAAAGTAGAAAACCTCCTCCAAAACCAAAACCACAGCCAATTAGGATGTAAAAGTTAATAGGGAACGTACCTCTCCACCAAGCACATCAAAATCCCCATTACTTTTGCTTAAAAAACCATGTATATTTTGGATCAAAAGCCAGCAACTCACTAGCTTTTTGATTAGTAATGCCAAATCTACATTTATCATCGATTCCCATCAAACTAAACCATTTAATACCAGTCTTCTCTGGCACTGAAACCAAACACATTAATCTCTTGACTACCTCCTCTTTCCCAACGGCAATTCTCGCTTCACTAAAAGGCCTAAAACATTTCTCCTTAGCAAAACCAACACACTTCTCTTTAGCTGCAACCAGACACCCTTCCATTTCACGCTCCTCGCAATTTTCTTTCTCTTTCAAGTCAGCTACTTTCCATCCAATCAAGTTGCGCCACCACGGTGGCTTGCATTTTTGGGATGCGGATATTGCGCACCCTATCCTGGCCCCGCCTTCGCATTGAGATATGATTTTGGACTCGCTTAGCTTGTATGCTGTGGCCCAGGATTGGGGGTTTCTGAAAGCAAGAAAGTATGGACCGGAAGATGGGTCGTCGGATTCGGCGGCGGGTATGGGGCCCCGGAGAAGAGGGATTTGGAAGTCGAATTCGATTGTGGTAGCTGATGCCGAGTACTCGTCGAGGTCTTTAGGCATTGAAGGGTCCATTTTTTGGGTTTTAACTTGATTCTGGTTAATTGTTAAAAAAAAAAAAAAACTTGATATTAGTTAAAGATGAAAAAGGAGGAAGATTGAATAAGAGAACCTGACAGTGGATTCCCGAACGGCATAGTAAATGACTAAACGACATATTGGCAAAGGCATTTCGACGCCCAAAGGCAGGATCTGTGGCGTTCGTTTTTGAGCGAGTAACATTTAACAAGCTTTTAAATTATATTTCTTTTAAATTATTAAAAAAAAAATTACGGATCAAAACTTTAAGAAATTTTCTAATTTACTTTTCTTTAGAATCATACTTTTTTTCTTCTTAAATTCAAAAATCACGAAAACAACTCTTAAATTTTTTTTTTTTCAAGAGATATATATTCTTCTTTTTCTTTTCTTTTTTCTTGACTTTTTTATTAATAAAACATTAAATATTAAATAAAATATAATAACATCATTACACGCATTTTAAAATAAAACAAAAATAAAAATTATATAAAAAAAAACATTATTAATAATGCTGCTTTAAAGTGATTTTACTAAGCTATAAGAGGGTGAGATGAAAAGAAAAGATCAAAATACCCCCTAACTTGTATTATTTCGCTTCTCCACATGTTTTATACAATTAATTACTTTTCTTTTTAAAAAAGCCAAAAAGAATATCTGGATAGTGGCTTCAGCTTCAGTCCGTCCATGTGTTACAATTGCTGCTCTTCACCTGTTCCACTCTATCAATACTAGAAAATTGATTAGAACATACCCCACATCAATTACAATCACTAAAATCGCTTCCCACCATCGTCTACAGTAGCTACTCTTCACCATCTACTATCAATCCTATTCCTACCATCTCTGTATGTCCGCATAGACTAAGATAAATTAAATACCGCAATAACTCTTCAATTGTCTAATTGCTCATTGGTTGCTCACCACCATCTGTTGCTGATGATGGGCATTGTAGGGACAATTCCAAACCATATAAAGAAATGGGATTCTACTAATACATTGACGTTTTACGAGGTCGTGAATGTGTCTTATTTCTTATGCCAATAAGCATGATCTAGCATTATTATTAAAATCTCTGATGCATCTTTGGGCGGTTCTTTTGTCTTTAGCTTTTCTGGTACATCATTTCCTGTTATTAAGAAATTTATCTAGTTGTCATATTAACTTAGTTGGATATAGATTTGTTCAAATTTGGAGCCGTAGTGTAGTGGGTTTGGGTTGGATTTAGTCGGGCTTGAAAATTTTCAATTTAAATTCAAGTCCAGTGTGGCTATGCAAACTTAAACTTTTGATCAAGTCCGTTATAAAACATATACTATGTTTTTTTAATAATTTTCAAGCCGAACCAAACTTATTAAGTAGATTTTAAATAAATGATATTTTTAAAACCGTTCAAAAAATAAATAGATTTTTATTGCATTAATTGGACAATCTATAAATCTCCAATGTTCATTTCAGTGCAGTGAACCAACCGACAAATAGTTTTCTTAATCTCTCATTCTTTGAACAGAAGGGACAAAAATAGTAATTCCGCCATAGGCTATCTACACCGCGCAACGCTAACTAAACTAGCCAAATTTGTTCACCGCCTTGGAGCAAACACCTGAATCAATATACTGATTTTATAGCAATAACTTAATAGCAAAGAGTTCATTGGCCTAGTCTCTCATTTTTTTTATCAATCTTTCTGAAATTCAACCGTAATCGAATCGGTTAAGAGTGTGATATGTTTCTCTTAAATTCATTTATTCTTATTAAAATTTAATTTCAACAGCTCAATTTTATTAAATCATTGTCAAATTCAGTAACACTTCAATTTAATCGAAATTCTAATTTTTAAAATTTAATTAAGATTAAATTAACTATTAATTCTTCACTCAACTTATTGCACCAGTTGAATTGTTCTGGTCTTTTCAAACATTGTCAGTGACCTAATATTATTCAATGATGAATTCATTTTTTTATGTTTGTTTCCATAGAATTTGTGTATGTGGTCCGAAGAACAAGCAGTGTTCCACTCAAAATATTGACAAGAATCTTTCCACCATTTAGGAACAAGAATAGAATGGCATAATTGTCAAAGTCAGAAAAGAAGGAATTAGTGCTGTCATTGACCATGAAATATTGCGTTAAGATCTGTTGTGATTGGATTTGATAAGTAAATACTAAACTTATTTTTATCTAATATAATGCCTTAACAAATTCCCTACTTTCACCGGAAACACATGAGCCTCAAGACCTGCATGTAACAATGTTCATGCGGCATCCTTTTAGAAGCACGAGAGAAAAAGAAAAGAAAAAAGAAGTTTAAGGCGGTAAAGATGAGATAATAATACATACCTTATTATATATTTTTATTTGATGTTTTTGTTAGTGAAGTGTGACAGATTCGTTCTGCCTTTTATCTTATATAGCAAATTTATCCTTAACATTTTACACTATAGAACACTTTTTAAAATTTGACAAAAATGATTATTTCAATCCTTTTAACTAACTTAGTGTAGTTTGAATTAATAGCTGACTGATGAAATATATTTTATTAACTGATATATAATTGGAAACGATGAAAAACATAAGTTTAAAAGTACTTTTCATTGGATAGTTTATAATATTATTCTCAAAATGTTAAGCTTGAGATAATATAAGATTGAAGGTTTTAATTATCTGATTATTCATGAATAATGATCATAACATAATAGTTTTTCTTTGGCCTTTTTCGGTTTTATACTCTACAACACTGTCATTATTAATTGAATATAACAAAAAAAGAAAAAGAAAGAAAATAAATAACACGGGCTTTGAATGTGATTGATCATGTATATATAACGAGTGAAAATGATTAGAAAGCCATCATCATCCTTGCGAATTCCTCATAACTAACCAGACCATCCCCATCCAAATCAGCCTCTCTGATCATCTGTTCTGCCTCCTCCTCTGTTAGTCTCTCCCCCAGATTTATCATCACTTGCCTCAGCTGCAATTCACAAACACAAAATTGCACCATCAACTGTAATCAGACGCTGCTTGAAACAAGAAAACTTCACCTGCGAATTGAGTTCTCTCTGTACACTCACCTCATTTGCTGATATAAATCCGTCCTGGTTTCTGTCAAATACCTTGAAGGCTTCTTTCAGCTCCTCAACAACATTTTCCTACAAGAGTCACAATTAACCTCAAAAGGACATCAAAGAAAGAAAGAAAGAAAAAGAACTGTTTACCTTCATTTTCCTTCCCATAATGTTCAAGAACTCCTGAAAATCAATAGTTCCATTTCCATCAAAATCAACTTCACTTATCATGTCTCGAATTTCTTCTTTCGTCGGGTGTCCATCTAATGATTGGATAACAGTCGCCAGTTCTTCCATCGTAATGAAACCTATACATTATATTATATAATATATATATATATATTATAAATTTATATATCTGAAGAAAACAAAGGCAAATACTGTTACGTAAAGAAAAAGAACGCACCATCTGAATCCTTGTCAATCAAGCAAAAAGCCTCGTGAAACTCGGCGATCTGATCTTCTGTAAGTGCGTCTGCCATTCTGCAATTCCTGGGTACGTGGAAAGAGTAGTGTTCTGTATGTTTAGCTATGGAACCAACGAGAAAGAAAAATAAAAGAGAAAGGAGGATGTGTCTGTAATGTATATTGATCGAGAGGCTAAAGTCTAATGATACGATAAAAAGGTTTGCTGAGGAAATTGTAATTGTTTATTACATTTTAATTTGAAGTAGTCTTACGCGCTTGAGCAAGCAACATTTCCATTCAAAGCTTGAATATTTCTAGAAGTGGGTCCTTAAATTAATTGTCCAAATTTGAATATGATGAAATTTTAATGGCATTTTTTCAATATTTTGTTATCCTCTTGCCTCTGAAATCGTAAGCTTCAAAGTCCACTCATGATGACTTAAAAACTTCTCATGTATTTAGGAGAACTGCTTTTTCTTTTTCATTACATAATTTTCTTTTGGCACACTGTATAATTTCACTTAAACTTTTATTATTTAATTATTTTAACATTTTAATTTTCAATTTGACCTACCAAACATCTAAATTATGTTTTTATACTCCATAAAATATTTTTAATTTTCAATTTAATATAATAAAGACGTAAAATTTATTTTATAATAACTTTAAAATACCTATACATAATTCATGTGGATGTGTTGAGAGTGAAGCTATGTGTTAAAAAATATTAATATATCATAAAAAGAAATAAGTTGAGGTGTCTATCAAATTATATTAAAATTTAAAATGTTAAAATAATTAAATGGGCTAAATTCAATTTAGCCTAAGCTTTTTCTTATTTTCCTAAGGAGAATAATTTAAATTCTATCCTAATTTTTACCGGTTCTCAGTAGAGTTGTTTTAATATGCTTAAAACGCATGCATAAAAGTTATATAGACTTAATTATCTATAATTTATATAAAAATTCTTATATAAACTTAGTGTATATACTACAACTAATAGAAGAGTGACACATATGTATGAGCGTTTTACGTTTTGATATTAGATGATTGATACATACTTCATCATTTAAAACTAATGAATTTATAATGTCAATCATATATCAATTTAGTGTATAGGTGCGGACATACACCAGGTCTAAACAAAAATTTTCCTAATTCATAATATCATTTTTATACATAGAAATACGAATAAGGAATAATATATAAATGCATTCTAAACTTCATATTTAATTATTGCTAAATATTCTTATAAGATATAGTTATTTTGGTAAATTATTAATTAGTGTATTAATTATGTTAAAGAAAATATAAAAATATACAATTTCTTCAATATTTAACATTTAATAAGATTAATATTTAACATATAATAAGATTTTTTTACATACTTAATTAATAAAATCACAATCGACTTAGATTCTAAAATATAAATATAAATAAAAAGATAAATGGAAAAATTCATTGAACTTCAGCCTTTCATGGAGCCCCATTTATTTTAGATTATATATTATAAGTCATATATATTAGGAGTCTTCTAGTTGACCTTTTCCTACGATTTGTTAGAGTATTTTTAGCTAATCTGTTAGTCTTGGTTGTTAGCTGATATTTTAGTTTTTCTGTTTTGTAATGGCTTTATAAAAGTCTAGCCCTTTTCTTCAATAATTTATACTCCCACATTCAATTGTTTTGTATTTTCTGCAGTATTTCTTAATACTTTACATTTGGTATCAGTGCCCCCCACTAGGCTTATAGAGAAGAAGCAACAGTCTTCGAGTGTTTTAACACTAAGAGAATGAGTGACAACAAGACTCTTACGAAGATCCCTCACTTTAATGGTCACGATGATCACTGGAGTGAGCTGATGGAGAACTTGCTAAGGGTAAAGGGTGTGTGGAGTTTGGTGGAGAATGGCTTTACAGAGCCAAGAGCAGGGACAGTGCTCACTGGTACCCAGAAAATGCAATTGGTAGATGCCAGAACCAAGGATTATCAGGTCAAGCACTATCTCTTTCAGGCCATTGATCGCACTATTTTTGAACAAATTTTGGATCGAAAAACAACCAAAAAAGTTTGGGACTCAATGAAGCAAAAGTTTGGAGGCAATGACAAGGTGAATAGGTCTCCTCTTAACTTACTAAGAAGAGATTTTGAGGTTTCAGAGACGAAGAATGATGAAAGCATTACCGAGTATTTTACAAGAGTAATGACGATCTCCAATAAGATGCGGAGCAATAGAAAAGACATGCTTGACTCAAAGATTGTTGAGAAAATCCTACGAACTTTAATTAAGAAGTTCACATTGTTGTGGTATTCATCGAAGAATCAAAGGATATTGATAGTATGTCCATTAATGACTTGCAAAGTTCATTAATGGTACACGAACATAAATTTTAAAGGGTGAGCAGCGAGTATGAGGATCAAGTCTTAAAGGTTGATTCAGGATCTAGAATAAGAAGTAGAGGAAGATCATCTCCTAGAGGTAGGGGACGAGGAAAAGGAAGGACAACATTCAACAAGGCAACTGTTGAATGTTATAAGTGTCACAATTTATGACATTTTAAGTATGAATGTCCAAGTTGGAATAAGGAGGCAAATCATATAGAGGTGGAGGAGGAAGATGAAGACGAGTTGTTGTTAATGGCATATGAAGAGCTGCATGAAGACATGATTCGTGATGCCTGATTTATAGATTCAGGGTGCTCAAACCATATGTGTGGAAATCAAGGTATGTTTTCATCTTTGGATACAACTTTCTTTCATACTGTCAAACTTGGAAATAATACTAAAATAAAGATGATTGGAAAGGGAGTTGTGAAGTTGGTTTTGAAAGGTACCAGTTATGTTATTGGTGATGTGCACTGTGTACTGGAACTCAAAAATAATCTTTTGAGCGTCGGTCAGCTACAAGAAAAGGGGTGGGGAATGCTGTTCAAAGATGGGGTGTGTAACATCAATCATCCAACAAAAGGAAAAATGGCAGAATCCACCATGAGTGCAAACAGGATGTTTAAAGTAATTGCCGATTCTACCATTAAAGCTAAGGAAGAAAAATGTCTGCAAATCAGCATCACAGATTAATCCAAGCTCTAGCATCATCATTATAGTCACCTAAGCTACAAAGGACTGCATACTTTATAAAGCAAAGAAATGGTGGTTGGTTTGCCGAAAATTGTAGATTCAAATATCACCTGTGATGCATGTATGAAAAGCAACCAACACCGAACTCTTATCCCCAAAAGAGCCATTGAAGAGCAACAGAGAGATTATAATTAGTACATACAGATCTTTGTGCCCAATTACACCAGCCTCTAGCAGCCACAAGAGGTACTTATTGAGTTTCATCAATAATTTTTCTCGAAAGACTTATTTATTTTCTTTTAAAAAAGTCAAAAACTTTTTATCACTTTAAACATTTCAAGACTATTGTAGAAACAAAAACTGAAATGTCTATTAAGTGTTTAAGAACAAATAGAGGATGAGAATTCAATTTTGCAGAATTCAATGATTTTTGCAAACAACAAGGCGTGAAGAGACAGTTGACAAAAACCTATACTCAGAATTCAATGATTTTTGCAAACAACAAGGCGTGAAGAGACAGTTGACAATAGCCTATACTCCACAACAAAACAGAGTGGCTGAGCGCAAAGATCGTATTGTGATAAACTTGGTAAGAGCCATGCTATCAGAGAAGAAAGTACCCAAAACCTTTTGGGCAGAAGCTGCAATGTGGGCAATTTATGCCTTAAATCGATCGCCTACTTTAGCTGTGAAGAACATGACACCAGAAGAAGTATGGAGTGAACAAAAACCTTCAGTGGAGCACTTTCGAGTATTTAGTTGTGTGGGACATGTCTATATACCAGATGCAAAAAGAACAAAGCTTGATGATAAAGTGTAAGTTGTGTTCTACTTGGAGTAGGTGGCGAATCTAAAGGGTACATAATGTACGATTTAGTTGCAAGGAAAATTATTGTAAACCGTGATGTGGTTTTTGAAGAAGACCGCGTGTGGAATTGGGATGTAGATTACGAAAAAGAGCAGCTGATGGATTTAGAATGGGGAGACAATTCTGAATCAATTACAGATGAAGGAGAGGTAGTAGAAAATGAGAATGAAGCAGTAAATGAACAACCAATTACTGAAGAGAATTTGACAGCAAGGAAGAGTAGAATTCGACATCCACTAATATGGATGACAGATTACACATCTGGTGAAGAACTATCAGAAGATGATGAAGTAAATATGACAAGCCTAACGCTTAAAATTCGACATCCACCAATATGGATGGCGGATTACACATCTGGTGAAGAACTATCAAAAGATGATGAAGTAAATATGACAAGCATAGTGCTTATGGTGTCATATGATCCTACAAGCTTTGAAGATGTAGTTAAAAGTTCAAAGTGGAGGCTGGCCATGGATGAGGAAATCAAATCTATTGAGAAAAATAAGACCTAGTAGTTAGTTAAGCTACTAATTGGAGCCAAAAAGATAGGAGTAAAGTGGGTTTATAAAACTAAGTTGAATGAGCTTGGTGAAGTTGACAAATACAAAGCAAGATTAGTGGTAAAAGGTTACTCCCAGCAGCATGGAATAGATTATACGGAAGTATATGCACCTGTAGCTAGGTTGGACATGGTGAGAATGATTATTGCTCTTGCTGCACAAAGGGGATGATGTCAAATCTGCATTATTGCATGGGAAATTTAAGGAAGATGTGTTTGTTGAACAACCAAGAGGATATGAGAAGAAAGAAAGTAAACATATGGTTTATAAACTACAAAAGGCTCTTTACGGATAAAACAAGCACCTAGAACTTGGTTTAGTTGGATTGAGTCCTACTTTATCAAGGAAGGATTTGAAAAGAGTCCTAGTAAACACACACTTTTCTTTAAAAGGAAAAGAGGTAAAATTTTAATTGTCAGTATTTATGTAGATGATTTGTTATATACTAGTGATGATGAAGTGTTGCTGTATGAGTTTAAAAATTCCATGAAGAAGCAGTTTGACATGACAGATTTAGAAAAAATGAGGTTCTTTCTTAGAATTGAGCTGTTGTAAAGAGCTGATGGTGTCTTTATATGTCAAGGAGAATATGCAGCTGAAATACTCTAAGTCGTTTTGGCATGAAAGAAAGCAATTTTGTTCGCAATCCCATTGTTCCTGGCCAAAAGATTGATGCAGATGAAGAAGAAGTCAAAGTGAATGCAACTCAGTTCAAGCAAATGGTAGGAAGTTTGATGTATTTTACAACTACTCGACCCGATCTCATGTTTATTGTAAGTTTTATTAGTCGTTTCATGGAAAATCCTACAAAACTACATTTTACAGCAGCAAAAAGGGTCTTAAGGTACTTAAAAGGAACTATAGATTATGGTGTGTTTTACAAAAAGGGAGGAATAAGTGAATTAGTGGCTTATATAGACAGTGATTATGCTGGAGATAAAAAAAAAAAAAAGAGAAAGAAGAAGTTTCTAATATCATTCCTCTTCCATTAATTGATACTTGAAGGGGATTTTAGATGGAATGAAAGAACAAAAAATGGATTCAATTTGGGAAGGTTAAATTTCTGAATCACTTTTTCAATAGTATGTTCCAAGTTCCTTTAGATAATGAAGATCTGGTTTTAGGTTATGCTTCAGGAGGATAGCAAGAGCACTTCAGGTTACGTGTTCATGATGTATGGAGGAGCAGTAGCTTGGTCATCTAAAAAGCAGCCTATTGTTACTTAGTCAACCATTGAAGCAGAGTTTGTAGCAGCAACTGCTTGTGCTTGTCAAACCATTGGATGAGAAGAATTTTAAAAGATATTGGTCATGTGCAGGCTGATTGTACCACAATAATGTAGGATAATACTTCAACCATAAAGCTGTCGAAGAATCCAGTTCTACATGGACGTTGCAAGCACATACAAGTGAGATTTCATTTTTTTCCGAGATCTTACCAAGGATGGAGTAGTTGAGCTAGTTTTCTATAGCTCTGAAAATTAGCTTGCCGACTTAATGACTAAGCCTCTCAAGTTAGATGTTGTTGAAAAGCTTCGTGAAAGGCTTGGTATGTGTACTGTTGCGGATTTGAATTAATTACTTAGACAATGAGTTCAAGGAAGGGATTGTTAGGAATCTCCTAGTTGACCTCTTCATACGGTTTGTTAGAGTATTTTTAGCTAATATGTTAGTCTTGGTTGTTAGTTGATATGTTAGTTGACCTCTTCAATTGTTTTATATTTTCTGCAGTATGTTTTAATACTTTACAATATGCCTACCTGTTCTATGATTATTAGTTTTATTTTATTGTAAATATTTTCAATTGTGAAATTTGATTTTAGTTTTAAAATTTTTTATATATAAAATTTAAAATTAAATTAAATACACATAATAATATTTTGATGAGAAATATATTTGATTATATATCATATAAACTAATTGAGCTCCCTTTTTCAGTTTATTAATTAATGTACTAATTTACTTATATAAATTAAAAGTTTACATACATTATTTTGTAAAATTAAAAGTTATTATTTTAGAAACAAATATTATAAAATTAAACAATTAATTTTATTGTAATATTTACTCTATTGTATAATTAAGTGATTTGATTCTATAAATATAAACAGTATATATAATTAACTAAATTAAATGGTAATGTATTATATTTGAAAGATTTTAAAGTAAAGAATATTTGAATATCAAACAGAGTATATCAAAAGTATAAAAAAAGTAAAATTCTAAATATCAGAAATATTTTTAAAAATTTGATTCATGAAGTTAATAATGTAAAGAATTCACACTTTAACATTAAAAATTAGTTTATTATAAAAGTATAAATACTGGCAGAAACACAATTCAATGCTAAGAAACAGAAATAGGTATTATTTTAGAAAAAAAGAAGATAAAAAATAGGATATCTAAAGCGAACATTGGAAACGCTTAGACCCACGGTAATTACCCCTTTTTCATGAATAAACCCAGAGACTGCGCTGGGATGGATTCAATTACTGCCTTGGGCTAGGGCAACAAGTGTGCACGTGTCGAGCAGATAATCGATCAACCGCAGCAAATATTTATCCTTGCAAAGCAGGCGAGTTTAACTCTGCAATCTGGTTAACTAACTCCACTCCCTCTCAGTTCGTTCACTTGTAGTTCCAAGCTCATGATTATTGCAGCCGCTTAAGATCTCAACCCGCTATATTAGATTCCAATCTCGCACTTTACCAAAGGTTTTCCCTTGAAATTTCATATATGTTAAACCTACGTGTGTACTTCCGTGAACCTTCAATTGAAGAATTAGGGTTTAGGGTTTTGTGACTTCTGTTGAATGCATTTGTTTTCCTCAATAACCTAACCGGATAATGCATGTACTGACTTCGAGTTTCGTTTTAGTGTAGCAAGGAATAGGAGAGATGAGCAAGAAAAAAAATCCTCTTGTATATTTTGATGTATCGATCGATGGAGATCCTGTTGAAAGAATTGTGATTGAGGTAATGCAAACGACCTTTTCTTTTATTTGAAAGACTATGGTGTTTGTTCATTGTGTATTTCCATCTAGATATTAGATAACTTTTCTCTTTTTAATTTGACAGCTTTTTGCTGATGTTGCTCCCAAAACTGCAGAGAATTTTCGGGCACTTTGTACAGGCATGTTTAACTTCTCTGTTTCAAATTTACAATTAATTTCAATAGTTTATCCAATAGTTAGCTGGACCTCTGCCAATTTATGTTGTCTAGTCATCATTTTTGCTTCCAATATCTTGTGTTTCTCGATGTCTTCTTTAAAATGTTTTCTTGGTTCTTCACTTACGGCAATGCTGCATCTATCAATTTTTATTTTTATTCAAAAGGGGTCCAGAAGGATTACTATTATATGTCCCTAAATATTAATTTTCAAGCTTTGTCTCCACAAAACAACGTCAATTTTCTCGCCGGACCTATCTAATTCATCCCTCCCCTCCCCCCACAAAACAAAATCAATTTTCCCACATCACGGCCCAGAGGTTCTTTGTTCCATTGAAGGCCCTCAAACCTCTTCTGGCGGCTCTGTCCCTTGAGTGAAAGGAATGTCTTTGGCTGCCAATGTGCTATGCAAATCATTATTTTGCCAAGTCCGGATAATGCTATGTATTTATTTCTTGCATGGCGACCAAGTCTCTTCATGCTATCACTGCAAGTCATTCTTGGACAGTGCCGAGCCCCTTCATGCTATGACTTGCACGATACAAGTCCAGGAAATGCTTTTGGACACCTTGAGAATGATCCACTATTTTTATTGGCCTGAGAAATAAGTTGCTAGTTGCCTACACAAGTAAAATTGGATGTTGACAGTAGTACATCATGGTCCATTGTAGGTGAGATGGGCATTGGAAAAACAACTGGAAAACCTCTTCACTACAAAGGTTCTTTTTTCCATCGAATCATCAAAGGATTCATGGCCCAAGTAAGTTGTTTCTTTCCACTATCAAGAAGTGTCATCATCAGATAATAAGATGTTGTTGATGGATTTTGTAGCATTGTGAAGGCTAAATAATGCTTCTCCAAGTTGGCATCTGCCTCAAAAAATGATCCCTCTCTCTGTATTTGCTACTCGAATCATGTAGATGATTTGGGGTTTGGGGGCGTCTTTGCCACAAAAACCTGGTCCCATTTGATACTGGGAACATCCATTAATTTTCATGAAATCATTTTTTTAAGCGGGTACCTTGTAATCACCATAATTGGTGTTCATAATACTTGTTGACTTGATACTTCAGACACATTTTGACAACTAGTACGGAAATTTTTGATGTATTTGAAGTCTTGCATTTGTTCCTTGAGATGTTCTAATAGTTGGTAAGTTCAATGTTCTTTGCATAATCAAGGAACAGCGAGACAAGCATAGATTGATTGAAAATAGCATTTATCAAATATCTTGGTACTTGTCTAGAAGATGTTATTTCATCTATTTCCACTGAGTAGCCATACAGCTCTTATAGAAAAAAATAGGCCAGTGTTAGAAATACAATGAACATTGCAGTAAGTTGTAGCTTACTTGATCCTTGTCAATATACTTTTGCACAACTAGGTGGTCATTATCCATTGAGTTGTGTTTGAAGCTGCCATGTGCTTAAGCGAAAAGCAATTAAGTTGCCATAACATTTATTGGAATTTTAGGCACCAAAGTTTCTAAAAACAACTAAAAGTAGTTTTGTGGTAATTTTGGTAAATATCACTGGAGCAAAGTATGTTACAACAATCTCTAACAGATCCACAGTCAAGTCTAAAATCAACTAAAAGATAGCTTTGGGGTAATTTTGGTAAATAGCAGTGGAGAAAAGTATGCTACAACAATCTCTAACAGATCCCCCTGGTAGAATCGTTGCAGAAAGTTCCTTGTTTTGTTTCCTTTCTAACATGTTCATCTGGTTGCTAGCACATTATTCACATATTTTTCTTGTCCTGACAGGGTGGTGACTTTTCGAAGGGAAATGGTACACTTTCTGATTTGATAAAATTTCAGATGGTCTATTAATGTAATTAATCTATGTTACCTCCTTACTCATGCCCAAACTTGTAAGATAGAGCTTTAATTGATTTGCAGGCACTGGTGGGGAAAGTATATATGGTGGGAAGTTTTCAGGTAAAGTTAATAGGCCATATGTGTGCTTGCATGATGGATTAGTTTCTTCATTAGTTGTAAATTTTTTTATGTTCCTCTTTTCAGATGAGAATTTTATTTTGAAGCACGATGGAGCAGGTTTTCTCTCTATGGCAAATAGTGGTCCAAACACAAATGGTTCTCAGTTCTTTATAACTTTTAAGCGCCAGCCCCATCTTGATCGGTATATGATCTCTGCTGCTGTGCTCATATTTCCATTTGTTCATTGGATGAGCCACAATGAAGGCAGCTTTTGCATAAACCTTCAATCTTTCCAATATGATTCAAAGCTATATTCTTCTATTAGGGAACCACATCTTTACTGCTGGGATGTCTTGGGACACAGTGCTCATATCCAGATATGCTTTAACTAATAGTAAATTTAAAATGTTCCAAGTCTGATGTGTTCTCAATTCTCAATATATGACAGGAAACATGTCGTTTTTGGAAAGGTCATAAAGGGAATAGAGGTTGTGAAAAGAATTGAACAGTTGGGAACAGCTGATGGCAAACCTGTCCACCCTGTAAAAATTGTAGATTGTGGTGAGACTTCTGAAAATAAAATTCAGGATACTGTTGGCAAAGATGCAGGTAATGCTTGGGTATATTTAGGTAGTGATGCGAGTATTTTTTTTTTTTTTTGACTTGTGTTTGCTTTTATTTTCTTTTCCGCCTTTTCCTGGAGCTTGTTCCCAAACTTCTCGATACGTGCACGGTATAATTTAGTTTTGTACAGGAAAGAAGAAGAAATCAGGGAAGGTTCCTTTGTCTGATAGTAGTTCTGATGAAAAAAGTAGAGGAAGACTAAAAAAGCATAGAAGAAAGAAAAGGAAAAGGAGATATTCTTCATCTGATTCTCAGAGCTCTGACTCTGACTATGATTCAGCTTCTTCTTCTTCAGAAGATTCTTATACTGCTTCGTCTTCAGAATCAGACTCAGAATCAGATTCCTTGCTGTCTGATTCAGTTTCATCTAGTGATGGAAGGCCTAGGAGGAGGAGGCCAGTAAAAAGAGATAAACACCAGCGTGGGAAGAAGCAGAGGGATAGGAGAAGGGAGAGGAAGAGAGTCCGGCACGATAAGCGATCAAGGCGCAAGTCTAAATGGTCTGGTTTTATTTTTTGTCCAACCTCTTCAACTTTGTTCTTCCCTCAATGTTCTTCTGGCTGGTGTACTTGTTATTGGCCTTATTTATAATTGAAGGTTTGGTTTCAGGAGTTCCAAAAGTGCCAGTGATATGGAAAGTACTGGTAGTAGTTCTGATGAAAAAAATGTCGGTCGTCAAAATTCTGCTAAAAAATTTAATAACTCAACTTTTGCTGAAAAGAATTCGAAGAATCTTGGTATACTGCTGTCATCTCCTCTAATTATCTTTATATGTGACTGATTTCATGGGGTTTGAAATGAATCGTGTTATCCTTTTTGCTTGCAATGCTACAGTTGCTAGGAAAAAATCCCCAACAAGTATCGTAGGGAAAGAGGTTGTCACGGAAAGGGATTCCAAGCCAAAGAGAACTGAGGAAAACTCATCAAATGAAGAAGGTGAAATGTCTCCAAAGAATGATGAGCATGTAAACAGTGGGCACGGGAGGGATTCTAATTTGGAGATGACCGGTAGTCGTCGTTCTAATTCTGGCAATTCAAGCAAATCAAGGTTTCTGCTTTTGTATTCTTGTGCTCTAGTTTTTTGGGGGTTACATTATACTGCCATTCTAAGATATAAGAAATTGCATATTCATGACTAAATTACAGGAGTGTTAGCCCAAGCCCCAAAAGAAGGCCAGACAATAGTCGTAAAAGCGGTGAAAGCATGAGCCCTGAAAATGTTCCCCGAAATCTGAGATTGAGAAGGGACAGTCGAAGCCCTGCTAGGAAGTCTGGTCATAGAGCCCCTGAGGCTTCTAGATCTAACCATGACCAACGGTTATCACGAAGTCCATCTTCAGA
Source organism: Ricinus communis (assembly GCF_019578655.1). Classification (NCBI taxonomy): domain Eukaryota; kingdom Viridiplantae; phylum Streptophyta; class Magnoliopsida; order Malpighiales; family Euphorbiaceae; genus Ricinus; species Ricinus communis. The sequence goes on along the minus strand of NC_063256.1, from coordinate 5,968,156 downwards.
TGGTGCGCCCAAGCGAGTTAGAAAAGGACGTGGCTTCACTGATCGTTATTCCTTTGCACGCCGATACCGCACTCCTTCTCCAGATAAATCACCTTGGAGGTCCCACCATTATGGTGGAAGAAATATAAACGACAGAAACCGTGACAGGTAATCTCACTGACATGTGGTTAGAGGAAGTTTCCGTGGGTTGATCTGTGAATATATTGTATTTTTGCTTGTTTCGCTTTTCCTCTTTTGAAGGTATTCAGGCTATAGAACTTATTCTGAAAAGTCACCTCGTAGGCGCTATAGAAGCCCACTGAGAGGCAGGAGCCCCTCCAGGTTCTCCCTCCTCTCCATCTTCAGCATTCTTTATATCATTTCCTGATTTGTCCTTGAATGTTGTGCCCCATCCCTTGAGATGAATACGGGTTTAATGGAACATCCCTAGGGGTCATAACCTTATCTGCCATCAGGCATGTAGCTATGATCACAGAGATTTCAAGCCATTAGAAATTCTTAAAGCCAGGTTTCATGTCATTAAATTTTGGGTTAATTAGAAAATGCCTCGTGAGAATTGACCTGAAAAACACCCAAGTCCCTGCTGTTTTAAAATCAGCAAATTTAGTCCTTCAAATTGGTTAATAGCCATACTCCTTACTTCTTTATTTATAAAAATGTGGAAGTTACCTCACATTTTAGTTTTATGAAATTTGAATTGTACAACATGTGTCACTTAAATTGTAAGATCACATGCACTTTAGTCTATGATTATTATATTATAGAACACTTAAGTTCCTAGATTTACTTTTCAAGGATACTTTTTTAAGAACTAATTTGCAAATTTTGAGATACAGGTACTAGAGTGTCTTTTAGGTCAAACCTGAATGGGCATTCTTAATTAACCCTTAAAATACTTTTACCTGCTCTTTCTTTTTCTTTTAGTTTTTTTCTTTTGAAAAAAAAAATAAATTTTGGTTCAGTGTAGATTCTGCTCCCAATCCAATCAAGCCATGCTTAATTGTGATTACATCTCTTCTAAGGAACTAGGAAAGAAAACCTGGTGAAAACAAATCTCAAAAGGGATGCAAGTATAAAAAGAAATTACTATATTTTACATTAAGAGGAAATGGAATACATTATTGAACTTGAGGCTTGACATATTCGAGTGGAAAGAAATGCATAAAAATCATACTTTTTCCTTAGTCTTTTGACTGTCCAAGAGACTTGAACGCTTTGATATAGTTGGCTCCTGGTTTTTATTTGTATTGAAGAAATCTTTTGTGTTTAGCAAGAGTACAACGGAAATAAAACTTGTACAAGTCCGTAATGTGGCCCCTTTAATTAGAATGATGGTGCTGCCTTATCTGTACCGAAAATTTCTTTCAGGCTTAACAAGAGTAAAGTGGGAAAGTCTCTAACGTGGCTTGTTAATTTAGCTACAAGTCTGTAATGTGGCTTCTTAATTTAGAGGCAGTGCCATGCTTGTTTTAATGCATCTTAAGCCTCCAAATATTTTGAGTAGACTATCTACTTGGGCCTTGATTTAATGCAAATATAATGGATTTCTAAAGGTAATTCTGATCCTTAAGGACTGCTGCCGTAGAGTCACTTTTGTCAGCATTTCAAATTGGAGCAACCTTTTCTAGGATTGGATGGTAGTCTAATTTATGCATGTGCTATGTGGTTGATAAGCTTATCAGCATCTTGCTGTTGAGTGAGTTTAATTACACTAATATGATTAATTATCAATCAGAGATGTAACTTATCTTTCACATTTCAATTTCAATATTTTCTTGTTATGACAACTAGGATGCTGAACTCTAGTTATGCAAACAGATACGCTATTGTGCACGACCAGTAATCCACATTACTTTTCTTTATAGATATGGAAGCCGCAGAAGCCAGAGTCAAAGCACTTCTCGCAGTCCAGGAAGTCATCATCGCCGCCATAGGGATCAACGCTGGAGCCAGAGTCCAGTTCGCAGTCCTAGTCCTAGAGACAGGAGACCTGCCATAAGTGAGGGTCTGAAATCTCGACTGGGTCCCCGAATGGATGATCGGCGCCCTATGGACAGAGGAAGATTAAGGTCCAGTTCCAGGTCTAGGAGCAGCGGATCTCCTGATGCTGTACCACCGAAACGTCGCAGCAGGTCGGCTAGCAGGTCTAGATCGAGCTCGCCCTCGGGACATCGGGGTTTGGTATCATATGGAGATGCAAGTCCTGATTTTGGAAAAAAATAGCTTTAAGTTCTTTTAGTCTTGGGAAAATACAGAAACCTGCACCACGTTGAAATGCAATTAGCAGTTATTTTAGCAAGCTTATCCATCTGAATTGATTGTGAATTTTCATAATGCATTTACCAATTCTCGTTTGTGTTTGGTGAACACGTCTGGTAAATGAAAGCTGAAATGAGGTAATTCTTTCTTTTTGAGCATATCTAGTGCATTTATGGGATAACAGGAGGTGATGGGGTTTCTCCCTTTTCGGCTTGTATTAGTTGACCAGGCTTCCTGAGTCCATGTAAGAATGACCTTGTGCCTAACTAGTTTCCCGCTAAGATTTGGTTGCAGCATTGCGTATCTGCATTAGCTAGCCATAGATTCTCTGTAATCCATGGAGGATTGTATGAATGAAGATGCTATACCCGTGGACCTGTCTTCATTTTGGACATTTGTGTTAGTTTGGGTCTCCAAGTTAACAGGTGCTTGTAGATACTGGATTCTATCTTAATGTACCAGATTAATAGGCTTCTCATTGCAGTTTCCACATCATTCGACTTTGACTAAATCAAAAAACAAATGGTAGAAAAAGTAAGCACTAATGAAGATTGTTGTCTGGAATCCCAAGAAATGATATGTTCCAAAATTTGTAATTTCAAGTCCGCCCTAATTGGTACACAGTCTGGGACCCTCTATCCAATTCCAAAGCATGGGCAAAATTCTTCTTCAGCTGGTTGTTGAACTTGGAGGTCAGTGGTATCAGGCTTCCACTCGCATTCTTTCCAGTCCATGTGGTGTGGATATGTAAATTCATGCGTTGCAGCTGTAATAAAATCATATTTTCATGCCCAAGCAATCGGTTATTGCAAGTCGTCAACATTTGCGGTAGATGTAAAAACTTAATTTCACAAGCAACAGAGAACAATTTTACAATCCACTTCTTTTTCTTCCGTTTATACAAACCAAAGGCTGCATCTAGAAGTACGTTTACATTACTGGTGAGCTCCGAGTTTGCTCAAGAAACTTGGGTAGTCAGAGGAGGTGGAAACTGTCTAAAATGTTCAAAAGAAAAGATGCGTCCAGAAACCGTGAATGAGTGGTAGCAACTCTAGATCTGATCTACTCAAATCTGTTTTAGATTGGTCTACCTTTGGGTACAATTTGATCTTTGAGCCACATGTAGATAGGGACCAGCACATAGTACGTTGCTGCCATGGCACCCAAAATAAACCGCAGAAAGAACACAAATGGGTTCACAGGCTTTGATACATCCTCTTCCTTTGGACCAAGCTACAATGAAAGAAACAGCACCAAGAATTATTTGAGATTGTGAACAAACAAGAGGCACAGGCAATGCTTGCAATAGCTGCTAATCAAATTAACACTAAGCAAAGTTACAAGCAGAGAGCATCACTGGCTTCCTGGAGTCTTTCGAATTAGGTTCATCCTTAATAATTAAAACGTGGTTGGAAACAGAAGAGATCCTGCTATTCCAATTATTTCTTTTCAGTCAGTTGCAATATCCGTTCTCACCCTACTCAAAATCACAGTTCCAGCATCACAAACAGTGGACAAACTACATTTCCAACTGAGGTTTTAAATGTAGTTTCACTAACATGGCAGTGAAAATGGACAACTGCATACTGCAGTCCAGATGCTGAATCATGCATGACAACCATGAATGCGGAGCTAAAACAACACAATGCTGGTGTAATTTTTATGCAATGAACAAGTTAAGAATAATAACCTGTAAAGGAGAATCTCCAGAAGCAGGTTTAACACCTGTTACAGAACATCCCATGATTAGTCCGTGCCTTCGAACACCGCGATACCATTTTGGGCCAATCCTCTTCAACTGAACATCCTTAAACCCGGCCTTTTGGAACCATTCAATGTATTCTTCCTCCTTTGGGAACAGCATCCAAACATCTGCAAAGAAGCGGGACAGCCAAAATGTTGGGTACACTGGACCAATTAAGCAGGCCTTTCCTCCTAGTTTCAAGACCCTATATGCTTCCCTGATGCCCCGTTGCGGATCTGGCCAGTACTCAATACTGAGAAGAACAATTGGTAAGTTCCATTACTAGGAAATTGACTGAATTCCAATATAAACATGAGGATATATTTTTCTCTTGGAATAAAAGGCGATGAATTCAGATCAAATAAAAGGCGATGAATGTAATAAAAGAGAAAATTTACCTCCCAGCAGACACATATCTGTCTGCATAGTCAGTAGGAAATGGCAGATCTTCTGCATCACCCTCAATGATCTTACACTCCTTTAAAGGCTCCTTTTGCTTGGCCTTTGCAAGCTGATGAGGAGATTGATCAAGAATTGTAACATTTTTAGCATCCACATGCTTAACAATGCCCAGAGTAGTGAAACCAGTGCCACCACCGACATCTACCACTAACATATTCCTGTCACTAAGATCAGCAGGTTCTAATGCATCGTCTCTCATGTCTTCAGTCCAGTGGCCCGGGTTTATCACATGGTCATATACAATGGATAGGAATCTATAGAACCAAAAAGCCTCTTTCTTGTGCTGGATAAATCTAGGCTGAGAAGCTGGCCTAGAAGCTGATAAACTGCACTTAGGTGCTATTATTGTTGTTTTCAAGATTCTAGAACTAGATGTTAAATTCACTCTAGGAAAATGCTTCCCGTTAAAATCAGAACCCGAAAAGCTTAACCCTTTATGGTTTGTGCTTTTGATTCTCATGAGAGTTAGATTTTCAGCTCCATTGAGCATCGAGGAAGCCATGACTTGAGTAAAAAAAAAAAAAAAAGAATACTCGCAAAGGAAAAGAAATAAATTTGGAGATTTCAGAGGAAAACCCACTTGCAGATGGCCAGATGTTTAATTGGTGGTGGTTTGTTGTTGAAGGAGCAGTGATGTGGCTATGCATGAGTCGACCATCAAGTGCAGCGTAGCAAGTTCAGATATAAGGTTGTAATTGATTCCTTACGAACAGACAAAACCTCAGACCTAATTACTATATAAACTATTGGCTGAGGACCTTTGAGTAAGTTTTTTCTTTTAAAAGGAAAAATAAAAATATTTTAGATTTTGCAATTTTTGCAGTAGTGGTTGAGAGTCTGAGGCCAGCAAAATAAAATGAATTTTCAGCCAAAAATAATTAAAAAATAGTAAAATAAACTTATTATGAAAAATTAAGTTCTCAAAATTTTTAAGGGTCCCAATGTAGATTGAAAATAATATCAATTTTTTTTTTTTAGAATGGATAGTGATTTTAAGGCTTATTTTAAATACAATATAATAATTTCAAATTATTTGTTGTTAACTGTGATTTATTAAGGTGATTATGTCTTATTTTTATGGTTACCAACCTCACAATCTCTGGCAAATCTTAGCTATGGATAACATAGATGATTAAGTTGATTATGTTTTGTTCCGTAATAATATGTTTAGCAAAAATAATGGTGAGGTAAAGTAAGATTTTATAAAGTAAATGGAGGTAGGATTTAGAAGGTAAAATAGAGTTTTTAGTTTTATTTTGTTTGGAAAGAGTTAATAGTAAATGACGGTCTTAGAAGGTAATTTAGGATTTTTTAAACTATAATTTTTTTAATTTACTAATTTGGTGGATTGAGATTTGAAGGGTTTTTAAAGGTTTTAAAAATCTTTAAAATATTTACCTTCCAAATAATACTTTATTCACAAACAAGAGTTGAAAGTTCCAATACTTTAAAATCTTTCAAAATCTTAAAAAACTTTCATCCAAATGGGTTTGTAAGGTAGCTTATTCATCGGTTAAATGGGCTATAGATTTAGATAATGATCTTGTAATCATAGAAGCTCCTCATCATGTTGTTTTGCCATGTCTTATTAGTTTCTTTTGCCAGAAAATTGAAAATTTCATTTAAAGGTCATTAAATATCCAAGCAGCAAAATGTCCCTCAGTTGAGGGGTATGTTAGAAATGTAGAAAAGATGATAATGGTTGTTTAGTACAAATTTATTAGGAAAATCTATTGCTTTATTGCAACTCCTTTTAATGTGCTTAAATGGAGCGAAAATTAAAGGCTTTAAAGATTGTTTGATAAATATATGTTGTCACTTCATTTCATACCTTGGTTGGAGGGTGTTTAAAGACACGGTTGGTGAGGATTCAGAGTCTCTTTCAAAGAGGATATGAGAGAGGCTTAGGCTCTTAGCAAGTGTGATAGCCTTGAGTAGAGCCATGGCTTCAACTACTAGAGGAGTGCTACAGCGAATACGCGTTGAGTGACCATCAATAAGCTTGCCTATATGATCATGACAGATGGTTGTTATGCTAGCAATCGAAGATTTTAACATTAAAAGCACCATCCAAGTTGATCTTAAGGAAATTTAGGGGTGGTGCTGACAAATTGCAATCTTTTTGTTTGCTGGTACAAATCCTGTTGTGCCTCTAGGCACTAGGCTTGTTAACGTAATCCATCATAGACTTTTTAGCTCCATAAAGGGTGTCCATTAAATTTGGGATGGAGCCTCTAAAAAATAACTTGGTTACATGATTTCCATATTTCCCAACATAAAAAGTTGATTTCCTGTATGAAATTTCGAGCATGGTGGGGAAGGCAATACCTATTTGACTGCTTCCCACCACTTAATAAAAGAGGAGAAACCAAAGTTGTTGAATTGTAACCTAGATTACTAACAAACCAAGTTCTAGAAGCATGCATGCATAAAAAGGAGGATGTGTATTGTGGATTCAAGATCATAGCCATATATATGGCTAGATGGGTTAATTTGAATACCTTTCTTTGAAAGGTTTTCCTTGAGAGATCTCCATAAGAAGGATTTCATTTTAGAACTAATATTCAGGTGTCAAAGGTACTTCTATCTATTATTGTCTTTATGTTTTAAAGTGTCTAATTATTTTTTAATTCGGGTGTCCTTTTCCTTCTTGGGAATCCTATAAGCTGAACGAATAGAGAAATTTGCTAAAGCTTTTAGGTACCATATCAGCTAATATGGGGTAGATGCTAGCCTAATAAAAATCTTTAGAATAGCCTTGTGGTCTTCTTTTATGAAAATGGATTTGATATAATTCTCATCCTATCTTCTCGTTCTGTTAATAATTAAATCTAAGACTTTAAATTTATTACATCTATCTAGTTATTGCATTTTGATTCTAAAGGATTTAAGAGTGGACACCTATGGATCGAGCCAGGTATTTGAGCCATTGATAATGTTCCATGTGGTTCCTTTCTCTAAAGCATGTTTAATTATAGGATGTTATTCCATATCCAAAAAGAATTCTTTGCTTTCTGTTGAAAGCAGCATAAAGAAAAGCATAGAAGAAGGAGATCACATGGAAGTCTCAAACACTGCACAGGCAGAAAAGCCTGTGTAGGGTTATTCCTCACATACTTCCAGGAAATGGAGCAACCATTCCTGTCAAAGGGAAAGGCCACTTCAACCTTTCCTGAATTAGAATGGGATGTTAGAAATAGGTCTCAAGGTAGCCATTGTATAGATTAGGCTACCGTTGCAACCATTGTATATATAAGCAAGAATAACTAAACTGTAAAATTAAAATTCATATACTCAATACAATATACAATTTATCATCTTAAAAATCAATTAGTATCAGAGCAGATTTAAACCTGTGTGCTCATCATCTATCCATCATTCCCTTCAACAAAAAAGAAATTATTTCTTAGCCATGTCTCAAAATGACAAACTAACCAACATAACACTGAAAGGCAACTCAAATTATTTTGAATGGTCAAAATCAGTGTATATTGGCCTCAGCGGTAGAATAAAGTTGGGGTTCATCATTAGAACTAAACAAAAACCAAAGCCAGAAAAGTCAGAAGCTCCAACAGAAGAAGAGTTAGAAAAAATAGAGGAGTGGCAAACGATAGACCATATGGTCATGTCAATGATCACAAACACCATGGAAACACAAATTTTCCGACTCTGCATTCTAATGGAATCATTAAAGGCAATTTGGGAAAAAATGAAGGGGTTATACGACCATCAACAGAACTTTGCACATATATTCAAACTCAAACAAGAACTGTCACAAATCACACAGGGAACAAAAAGCTCTTTGGAATATGCAACAGAAATTTTAACCAGATGAGAAAAGTTGCAGAATTACCATCCGCCATTAAAAAACCCAGAAGAAATATAAAAAAGAGCAGAGCAAGACCTCGTGTACACTTACCTGGGAGGACTGGACTCAAGCTACGAAGGCTTGAGGTCGCAGATCCTCCTGTCAACAGAGCTTCCTAGAATAGACGTTGTGATAGCAAATATCCAGCAGAAAGAGACTAGAAGAAGCACGATGAACTCAGCCCTCGATGTCACAGACAACCGAGCATATACCACTCAACGAGAGCAAGCCTGCCAGAGGGGAGGACCTAGCACCATCGAGCGATGTGACCACTGCAAGAAGTAGGGCCATCATCGCGATGGCTGCTGACATCTCCACCCACAACTAAGGCCGTCTCGAGGGTGGGAGAGCTCTGGAGGCGTGAAGAAAGGGGGAAGAGGCGAGAAGGAGAAAAGGGTCGACGGACAAAGCAGAAGAGAAAACCCTAATAAGGGGTTAAATTTGGGAAGCAGCAGGTCGGGTGCTTATAACGGGTCTGAGGGTTATGAGCAAACCCGACCTGACTTTGACCCAGCTGACTCGACCTAATTTCAATCTGGATCCAACCCTGACCCGACCCGAACTCGACCCAGCAGTTACGGTCCAACTAATTACTGTCTCAAATCCAAGCCCTGGTTCAGCATCAACAACCTAGGGGTCAGGTTCGGTATCTAATTCATTTAATTTTGTATCACCATTTTTAAAAACATGCCAAAATGCTTGGGTTATTGATTCCGATGTCTCTAATCACATGACATGGGACTCAATAAAATTATAAAATTTCCATCCCGCTAAAAATTCCCAACATGTGATAGTTGCTAATGAAAACAAAACCCAAATTCAAGGTAGTGGCACTACTACGCTACTTAATAAATCTCTAAAAAATGTTCTGTTCTTACCTGACTTCAAGTCCAATTTATTGTCAGTTGGTAAAATAACTAATGATTTAAATTGCAATGTTATTTTTTCACCATCTTTAGTAATGTTTCAGGATCGAACTATAAGGAAGACGATTGGTGAGGAACATTATGATAATGGACTATACTATCTCACGGACTCCACCAATCAATGTCTTGTGTCGACAAGACCATTCGATCAAGGCATGCTAATGCACTTGCGTTTTAGGCATCCCTTCGACCACGTCTTGAACAAACTTTTTTATTATAATTTAAATTCCAGTCATTGTGATACTTACAAATTTTTGAAACACACTCGTCTTCCTTTTTCACTATTTTCCCATATTTCTGAAAAAAGATTTGAATTAATTCATTTTGATGTTTGGGGACCTGCACCTATTACATCTTATAATCATTTTCGATACTTTGTCATATTTATTGACGATTATACTCATACTACTTGGGTCTATTTGTTAAAAGGAAAAAATAAGGTGTTTACATGCTTTCAAGAATTTTTTAACTTTATTAAAAATCAATATACCGAAAAAATCAGAATTTTTCGTTCTGACAATGGCACTGAATACATAATCAAATTTTTTTAGAATTTTTCAGAAAGGAAGTCATCCTTCATCAAACTACTTGCATCAATACCCCGGAACAAAATGGGGTCTTAGAAAGGAAAAACAGACACCTTCTTGAAGTCACCCGTACCCTACTTTTTCAAAATAATGTCCCTTCGACCTATTGGTTTGATTCAATCCTCACTGCCACATACCTTATCAACAGATTACCCAGTGCCAAATTAAAAAACCTCAATCCTTTAGAAATCCTCAAAGGAAGAAAAATCGAGTTAGGACACATTCGAGTCTTTGGCTGCACTGCTTTTGTCCATCTTAAAAGACTTGACAAATTTGATAAAAGCTCCGCCAAAACCTTATTTTTAGGATACTCCATAGGAAAAAATGGGTATAAATACTAGGATTCCCTCACTCATAAAACTTATGTTTCCAGGGACGTATCATTTCTAGAACATATACCCTACCACAAGGAGAATGACCATCATAGTACTACTCCCAACCACACTTATAGGCCACACAAATTACTATTTTCGTATAACTATGTTTTCTCTGATAACAACAGTCCCAATTAGGACAATCACCCAGAGGGGAAGCAACATCTCAACTTAAGGACAATTTTTTTAGGGGGAGAGAATGTGACAAGCAGCAAAGAAATCAAACCTCCTCAGGAAGAAATTGTCTTAAGAAAATCCACTCGACTAACCAGGCCTCCTGTCAGGTTAAGGGACTATGTATCCCATAAGGTATCATATCCAATTCAACAATTCATCACTTATGATTCAATGTCACATCAGTATTAAGCCTATCTAGGAAACATCACCGCACACACAGAACCCACATCCTTTTATGATGCAAACACTAACCCCAAGTGGTGCAAGGCCATGAAAGAAGAACTGTATGCCCTAGAAAAGAATAACATTTAGGATATTGTCCCCCTACCACAAAAAAAAATTGTAGGGTGTAAATGAGTATACAAAATAAAATTTAATTGTGACAGATCAATTGAGAGATACAAGGCTAGATTAATAGCCAAAGGATTTACACAAACCTATGACATTGACTATCAAGAAACTTTTGTACCAGTAGCAAAAATGAATATTGTTCGCATTTTATTATCTATTGCTACTAACTCAGGATGGAGTCTATTTCAAATGGATGTTAAAAACGCATTTCTCCTAGGGACTCTAGAAGAAGAAGTCTATATGACTCTCCCTCCAGGTCACAGGTTCACATCAAACCCTTTTTTGGTATGTAAACTGAAAAAGGCAATTTATGGACTAAAGCAATCTCCAAGAGTATGGTATGCCAAGCTAAGCCTTTTCCTCTTAAATATCAATTTCAATAAATGCACTTCGAATTCCTCTATGTTTGTAAAACACACTCACACGTGCACTATCATTATTCTTCTATACGTGGATGATATCATCATAATTGGTAACAATAATGAAAAAATTGAAAAAGTTAAACAAAAATTAGAAAAGAAATTTGATATCAAGGATCTAGGTCAACTATCATACTTTCTTGGAATAGAAATAGCCAAATCAAATAAGGCTTGTTTCTATCCCAAAGAAAGTATGTACTCGACCTTTTAAAAGAAACTGAAAAACTAGGAGCTAAACCTACGAACACTCTAATGGAAACTAATGTTAAACTTAATTTGGAGGATGGTGATCCGTTAGATAACATAGGACATTATCAACATCTAGTAGGAAATTTGATCTATTTGACTGTCACTAGACTCGATATTTCTTACGCAGTAAGTATGGTAAGCCAGTTTATGCATGCTCCTCACATTAGTCATCTAAAGGCCATTGATAGGATACTTAGGTATCTCAAGAGAACCCCACGACAAGAAATCTGGATGAACAAAAATAACTCTAACACCATAATTAGCTATTATGATGCAGATTAGGTATAAGACAGTGACAGAAAGTCAACGATAGGATTCTGCACCTTCGTAGGAGGAAACTTAGTAACATGGAAAAGTAAAAAACAAAGCATAATGGCAAGATCAAGCATAGAGGTAGAATATCGAGCCATGGCATCTACAGCAAGTGAACTCACTTGGATTAAGCAAGTACTCCTTGACATGAAAATAGAATGTAGATAACCTATGTAGATATATTGTGACAATCAAGCAACCTGACACATTGCATCCAACCCAGTATTTCATGAACGTACCAAACACATCGAAGTTGATTGTCACTTTATTAGAGAAAAAGTACAATCAGGAGAAATTGAAACACCATTTGTCAGAAGTCATGATCAACTAGTCGACATATTTATGAAAGCTCTCAACAAAAACAATCATCAAGCCATCCTTAGCAAGATGGGTTCCATCAACCTCTACGAACCTACCTTGAGGGGGAGTGTAGAAAGTAGCAGAAAGAAAATCATAGAAGAAGGAGATCACAAGGAAGTCTTAAACACGACTGTGCAGGCTTATTCCTCACAAACTTCCAGGAAAGGGAGCAACCATCCCTGCCAAATGGAAATGCCACTTCAACCTTTCATGAATCAGAATGAGACGTTAGAAATAGGTCTCAAGGAAGCCGTTGTATAGATTAGGCTACTGTTGCAACCATTGTATATTTAAGCAAGAACAACTAAACTGTAAAATCAGAATTCATATCCTCAATACAATATACAATTCATCATTTTAAAAATCAACACTTTCCTTGTGATTAGAAACTTACTCGACGGGAAGTATGTCTTCTTGAGGATGCAAACTTAAAGCTTGAGGATTCTGAATTATCTTCCAACATTTTTTACATAATAGAGCCTTGTTGAAAACTTTAAAATCCTTGAATCCTGTTTCTCCTTTATATTTGGAGCGCGTCATTACTTCACAACCAATCCAAGCAATAGGTTTTTTATCAACCTTGGAACTCCAACAAAATCTTTAGATAATGTTATTCATATACTTATAGAAGGACATGAGAAGAATAAGAACCAACATTGTTTATGTAGGGATAATCTTCAAGGTTATTTTCACCATGACTTCGCGATCGATGTGAGATAGGAGGGCGTGTTTTCATGACTGAGCTTTTTATTGAAAATGATCATTAATAAAACTTAAAGCATCATTTTTGGACTTGCCCTATATGCTTAGAAGACTAAGACACCTTTCACCATAGGTCCCATTTTAAGAATATATATGATAATCTGTTTGGTGTAAGGGTTCATTCCTCTGCTAAAATAAACACTTGACTTGCTTAGATGGCTTAACAATATTGATTAAGAATGTTCATGATGTTTGTCACCTCTAGAACTGTAGCTAAGCCATATAGAAGTGTATCATTAACAAAAAGTGTGTGATAATTTAAGACACCTTCTGTTGATTTGGAAACCTTGAAAAGTACCTATGGAAGAAGCATCATCAAATAGAAAACATAAAATGTTAGTCATAAAAAGGTAAAGGTATGGGGACAATGGGTCTTCCTACCTGATGCCTCTAGAAGGGGTAAAGGGTTTTAGATGGTGAGCCATTAATAAGGATGGAGGGGAATTTTTGACAAAAATCCATTTTGGTGAGATTTTTTCAAGGAAAGTCCACCCCACTTTTGTAAGATTTTTACATGTTAAGCTTGATGGTTAAGTGTTTCTTTTGTGGTATTAGTTAATAAAGTCATCCAGCCAAAGTTTTATATTATTGATAATGAGTTTAGAAAGTATCTTATAGGTGCAATTGCATTAACTTATTGATCTAAAATTAAAATAGGAAGGGTTTTCTAGATTCTGGGTTTGGATATCAATGCAATGTTGGTATTAGTTTTTAGTTCTTTCAATAGGAAATCAAAGTTGAAAAAACTTTGAAAATGTTTGCCAACTATATTCTAGTTTTCTTAAAAGTGACAACCTTGGTAACCATCAAGCCCATGGGCCTTGTGGCTTCCTATGCTAAAAGCTGCAACCCTCACCTTGTTCTCATAAACTAGGGTATAGAAGGAAGTGTTCATTTCATCAAAATCAGTCCTAAAAGTTGCGGCCTAATATTTTATGTTATTTAAATAATTTTATTTACAATATTATAATATAATTAATGGATTTATTTTTTAATTGAATAATAATTTTAATTCTAACAAATTTATAACTAATATGTCAATTAACAAATTATTTTCTTAATTAAATAGTAATTTTCTATTTTAAAAATAGTATATTAATTATATCAAATTAAATGTAATTAATATATATCAATTAATAAATTAGTAAACATTATTAATATTAAACAATATATATTAATTATTTATTCTATTGATTCGTTATTATATATATTTAATTTAATATTAGTCAAATTTTATAATATAAATATTTTTAAAATAAAACATCCATCTTAAATTTTACAAGTTAAGAAAAAAAATTATAATTAAAATAGCAGCAAACTGTATATCACTCAAAGAAAATTCAACCTAAGTGGGTCTAGTTGTCCATATTCAAATTCAACTTGGCAAAAGCATACGGCTTCTTTTATTTCCTCAAAAGAAATAACATATTTAATGAGAAAATTAATCTTGAAGTAAATAAATTATTTTCTAATTGTTCAGTTACATACCTAAAATCATTTAAGATTTATTTTATAAGTTTTAGAATATTCTGAAAATAGGAGTTTTCATAATAAAAAATGTAAAATAATAATTCATCAAATTTCATCTTTTTACTTATAATTAAAAGATTTATATTTTTCACCTATAATTTTTTTTCATTATTGAAAAATGAGTGTTGGAAAATCACCGGTCTTTAAAAAGATATTTTGTACATTTTTTAAATTCATGATAATATGTTAATAGTATTTATAGCTAAAACTTCAATTAGTTTAAGCAACTTATTGGCCTTTTAAATTACATTAATCCTATTAAAATTCCAAAGGTTAATTAACTGAAATATATATATATATATATATATATATATTATTTTATCCAAATTTCAAATTAAATGAGTTAAATTTTATATGTTTTGGCACTTAAATATTATATATATTTGAAAAATAATAATTGCAACGTCCTTAGTATTAATTTGCTAAGCAAATTGAATGAATTTTCCTTAAACTTGTTTGATGAAATGAAAAATGTTATGAGAAGTTGTTCACACAAAGATGCAAAAGAGAAGAAGGGAACTTAATAAAAAATAAGAAATAAAAACCAGAGGTGGAGGAATTTGGGCTGATAATGGGACATAAACATGTGCCCATTCCTGCCAAAATTGGCATTTCTTTTGTCAAAGAGCAAAAAATGGACACGATTAAGAGCCTATATATTATATTATTCTTCTCATAGTTTAGAGGGATCCTTTATCTTTACTAACTAAATCCAGCCTTAGATATGAGCTAACAATAATCCATTTACGTACTATGCTAATTCCCAATTGCCTAATAGCCAATAACCTAGGGAGCATAAAAAATGCAACTAAAATTCCAACCCATTTTCTTGGCGGGGATTCCATAGCTAAAAGTCTGAAACTTATAGTTGTTAGATTCTCTACAAGAAATGAGATCCTCAATTTTACTAATATGTCACCATAACATGATCGACTTTTTGCTGATCTATAACATATAAATGAACAAGCCCATAAAAATCTTATTTGCTCAAATTAAGTACGTCACTAATTCCTAATACCCTTTGGGAGTATCTAATTACCAAAGCAAGTATGGCAACAACCCATTGCTCTTGGCGGGTTTCCCATTGCTAAAAACTCAAGCCATTGAATCATCCGCTTTATGAAAGAAAATGACATCCTATAATTGGACCTATTTGATCATTACATGACAAAGTTTCCTAAACTAAGAACATAAAATTATGGCCATTAAGCAAGTTCACAACCAGCTAACTAGCCAACAATACGGCTTCTTTTACCTATATATATGTGCCTATCATCTTCTCTGATGACATCTCATTGCTGGTAGACACTTTGTATGTTGTTCACGTCAAAAGACTTGGTAGAAACAAACATTGTTCTCAATCTTGCCTAGCTCAGCTCAGCTCCTCCCAGCCCATCTCAAATGTCTACCCAATGGAACCTCCCATCTGGTCTGATGCCTGACGATGCTAGCCCAGACTGGTTGAGCAAAGCCGACAATGCATGGCAGCTCACGGCAGCAACTCTAGTGGGCCTCCAGAGTGTACCGGGCTTGGTAATACTTTATGGAAGTATAGTGAAAAAGAAATGGGCTGTCAACTCAGCATTCATGGCCCTGTATGCCTTCGCGGCGGTGCTGGTGTGTTGGGTTGGCTGGGGATACCGGATGGCATTTGGGCACGATATGTTACCTTTTCTTGGGAGGCCGGATGTTGCAATGGACCAAAAATATCTATTAGGCATCGCCTTTCTGGGGAAATTTCCAAATGCAACAATGATATATTTTCAGTTTGTATTTGCTGCTATAACACTGATTTTGGTGGCGGGGGCATTGCTTGGGAGGATGAATTTTCATGCATGGATGCTGTTTGTACCCCTTTGGCTCACCTTTTCTTACACAATTACTGCTTATAGTATTTGGTGCCCAACTGGTTGGTTGGCTAAGATGGGAATTATAGATTACTCTGGAGGATATGTTATTCATCTTTCATCGGGTGTTGCTGGTTTCACTGCAGCTTATTGGGTAACTATACTTCACTCTCTCTCTCTCTCTCTCTCTATATATATATATATATATATATATATATAACGTGATAGATGACTGAATTGGCAACAAAAAAAATATCTCCTTGCAAATCAAAGTACTTTTGAAGCTAAGAACCTTATGACACTTAACAAGTACACGATACTCACTGTTCTTCTTGTATACCCTGTCAAGTATTCACGTAGATTATTACATGCAATGACTGCATAAAAATGTTTGACAAAAAACAAAAAAGAAAGAGAACTGCGCATTACAAATATTCTTACAGGATCAGAACCCAAATGGAATTATTACATATCGGAACAAAATTAAATCTATTAGCTAAACTGGTAGTTTAGGAGATGTACATTTGATCGGTTTGTAAGGATGGTGTATTAGTGTAACTTCACCAAAAACAAAAAAAACAAAACAAACAGGTAATAGAAAAGACTAGAATCAAATAGGCTTTATTAGTTCGAAATGATGGAAAAGGAAAAGGTTATGAATCAAACTTTTCCATGGTGCTAATATGGTTACATGGAATGATGGGCACAGGTAGGGCCAAGGGCAAACAAGGACAGAGAAAGGTTTCCGCCAAACAACATCCTTCTAATGTTGGCAGGTGCAGGACTACTTTGGATGGGTTGGACTGGTTTCAACGGTGGAGATCCTTATAGTGTGAGTGTAGATGCATCTCTAGCTGTCCTTAACACCCATGTGTGCACTGCTACTAGCTTGCTCACTTGGCTCCTTCTTGATATTATTTTCTTTGGGAAACCCTCCATCATTGGAGCCACACAAGGCATGATTACTGGCCTTGTTTGTATCACCCCTGCTGCAGGTATTATTCGAACCATCAAATACATCTTCCTGTTAATTTTTTCACAAGATGAAAAAAATATATATATATTAATAAAGATATAGGGTTAGGGTAGTGTTACTGAGTTAAAAGTTTAACATTGAACCTGAAACAATGTTCAAATTGCTTTTAAAATAACAGGTACGTTTTGTTTTTTTAAAAAATAAATAATAATAAATTCTAATATCAATTTATACTGATAGACAGTTTAAACATGTGAAATAAATCAAAAGTTGAGGTTATGGAGTTATAATTTGTGAGCAGGAGTTGTGCAAGGTTGGGCAGCCATACTAATGGGACTGATGTCTGGTAGCATACCATGGTACTCTATGATGGTACTGCACAAGAAGATATGGCTTTTAAAGCAAGTAGATGATACGATGGCAGTATTCCACACCCATGCAGTTGCTGGAAGCTTAGGAGGAATCCTCACAGGATTTTTTGCAGAGCCAAAGCTAAATCGCATTTTCTACTTGGTAGATGGTTGGGAGCATTACATAGGACTTGCCTATGGCCTGCAGACAGGTAGAACAACAGCAGGATTCAAGCAGATGGGAATTCAATTGCTAGGAATATTGTTTGTGATTCTAACAAACATATTCACAACTAGCGTAATATGTTTCTTGATAAAGTTGGTAATTCCTTTAAGACTTGCTGATGACGAATTGCAAATTGGAGATGATGCTATACATGGCGAAGAAGCCTATGCATTGTGGGGAGATGGGGAGAAGTACGAGTCAAAGCATAATTCTGTTTTTGAAGATTACCCTCAAGCTGTTCCTAAAGGTGGTGGTGGTGGTCAGGTTGAAATGGCTTGATATGATTTGGTTATCAACTTTACATAAATTTGCAAGATGATCATGGTAGGGTCTCAAGGCTGGATACATATGGCTTCAACTTTGAAAGTGCATTTCAAAAAGACTTTGAAAAGTGTTACCTTTTGATTTGCTATATTTCTATATTTTTCCCATTTTTCTTTTTCTTGTTTTCCTTTCTTTGATCACTTAAAATTGGAATTATAATTTGGTAACTCCATTGATGAATATAATTTCATGTACTGTCATTATCAACTGTAATAAGACTAAACCATCTTCGCTAGGGTTTACTAGCGATTGTAGTGCTTGAGCGTTTTTATGTCATTTCTATCATTTTGCAAGCAAGTAGCGTTTGTATTCTGGATCATAACACTACTCTGACGTGTCAAGATTTTGCTGAGGTTTTTAGTGCTGGGGAAATTCAATAAACAGAAGTAATATAAAATAAGATAAATATTTAGATAGACCATCTCGAGTGAAGGTCTACCTAAATAAGTAACTGCCACACAAGAACTTCTGATGACCCACAGCCAGGCCATTGATATCAAGTCTGCTAGGCAAGTATGCCGTTATTTGCAAATCAAGTGGTGAATTGCATATGCATGGGCCAAAATTCGCGTTTGATAATTCCTAGCAAGGAAAAAGCAATCAATTCAGATGGGTCACATCCAACTCAACCCCATCATCTTTTGGACGACCCATATGTTTCATGGTGTGAAATGAACGAGGTATTCTGATGATTGAGAGCGCTTCTGGTCTAGACCCTGCTTCCACAATTTATGTTTAATTATATAAATTGTCCAGTGCCAGAGAGAGAGAATCATGCGAAGATGTCTAAAGAAAGCAGAAAAAGACAGCATTGAAAGACACTTTGCTAACAAGAAACCCATTTGCTCAAATATGGAAACCGCACCTTTTGTGGTGGCCGCCTCCACCTAATACCTGACGGATATACATTATTTTTATCCATTCAATTCAAATGCCACCAAATAATAGAATAATATACTATCAAATTAAAAAATTATCCTCATTTAAAATCTTTATACATTGATAATCTATCGGGACGGATAGATGACAGACAAAGAAATTTAAACGCTAAATAAAAATATTATCAGACAGATTGTAACAATTATTTTATTGAGTAAAGGAAATCTTCTGTAACACCTACAATTTCATGGCTTACAATAATAAAACGGTCCAATTTATCTCCAAATTCTGAAATGAAGTTGTCAACCAAATTATCAAAGACAAATTGACAGCTGCATGCGTCATTTGTAAAAAATAAATATTTTAATATAAAATATTAAATATCTCGTGACAGAACCGTTTTCCTTGTGAAAAAAATAATTAAATAGTTTCTTTTGTCATTTAAATCTCTAAATTATGATATCTTAATTTAGGATAGAATTAGATATTGTGAAATAAAGTTGTAATCCTAGTAATTTATATTACGAAAATAATATTTACCTTATTTTAAAATAGTAAGTATAGATTTTGATGCCCACTTTTTAAGTTAATTTAATTTACTACTAAGCTAAGACATTAAAATAAATTTCTTTTTCTATCAAAAAAAGTAAAAAAGAATTTGATATATTACTGAACTTCATTAGACTAAACTTTCTGTGTTGATGTCCTAATCCAGTAATTATTGTAATATAATAATATTGTGTGCAGAAAAATTAGTTTGTAATCAGTGGATTCTTATATAAAAGATTACTTTATTCTTAATTTATTCAAACTATGCATATTTGTAGGTTCTAAACACATCTAATTTGAATATTCTTTGAGTAAAAATGCTTTTTATTTCCTTCATATTTTTATGATTGAAAGCTAAATTAAAAGAAATTGTTTTTCACTTGACTTTATTTTTGTATATCAAATTAATATATTTTTTCTTTAAAGGCTAAAATCATTTAAGAAATAAAAATAAATAATAATGCCAAGTTGAGCTTAGATCTACATATATAGTTATCAAATCATCAATCAAATAGAACTAATAATACCTACTCGATTTCTAATCAAGTTCAACTAATTAAAAATATAATACTGAGATAATTATTTATATAAAAAAATGTAAATACTTTTCATAACTATGAATTTTTAATTAAAAACACAGTAATTGATGATAAACTCTTGTTTAGAATAAATAATAAATTTATGTTTACCAACACATATATTTATTCATAATAAAAAGTTTCGTAATTATTGCTGGTAACGGATAAACAAAAATAAGTTGAACATTTAGACATTCTTTGTCATGCGGCGGTAATTAAACCTAAAAAATTAATTATTGTCTTTTTCTTTTTCTTTTTCTGCTAAACCATCAATTGCAGTATTTGTGGCCAAAAGAAAAGAATCATAGGCCTCCTAAGTAAAAATAAGGTAAATTTTCCTTTATAAATTTAAAAGAATAAACAAATAAAAAAGAAAGAAGGTACACTTTCGCTCCTATGGTTCAATTACCGTTAGAATGAGCAACACAAAGTACTTCTTATTGTTCTCTGAAAGAGACTGACCAGCAATCTGTGCAGCTGTATTAACCACTTGGCCAAACAAAGTGGGTCCTGCTAGAGCAACATTCTGTAGAGCAGTGGCATAGGCAGCCATGAGGCCTTCAACACCCTCGACCTGTTAGTTAAAGAAATTAATAGTATTGGAAAGATGCTAAAATTTATAATAAATGAATGAACCTGCTCATGGAAATCAATGAAAAATACCGCAAAAGCTAAGTGTAGGGATCATATATAAGAAAAACCCAGGCAGGAACTATTCAGACTGACAGTGTAAAAATCACCAATATCAACTAGAACGACATTACTTGAGCGTTATGGAGCTAATGTCATCACAATATTTATCTGTGCACAAAAACCCTTTTGACTAGATGTGATCCAAACCCAAACTGAACCAAGGCAAGCTGTGCTTTATTTATGTTACTCAAAAAATATACAAGCAACAAATAACAGCATAAACACTTGTGCATAGCCAGGATTCAGAGCTTCTCAAGTGAATTGCATTTCTCTTGTTGAGATATGAGATGGTGCATTACCAGATGGAAAGAATTTAGGACGCTCCTGACAAGCTCTAACAAAAACTAATTTACACAAGTCACTAACTCAGAAGGCGATGAACAGGAACTTTATCGAAACAAACTCAGAGAAAAAGGCAAAAAATTTCTGTTAATTAAGCAGAAATCACCCAGAAATAAATGTCAAACAAATCGAACCCTCTAAACAATAGTGTTAAACCGTGCAAGAAATTGGGAAAGCCTGATCCTCTTACCTCAAAGCCACTTGGATTTCCATTCAAGTTAAAACAATGTGAAATTTTACCAGCAGGCGTCCTTCCCCCAAATCCCCAGGCAGGAAAACACCTATCAGAATCATAGAATTGTATTACCTCCCCCACTTCCATTATAGCCTGCAAACCAGTTTAGCCAATTAACTTAACTAGCCAATTCAGTTTAATTCTGTAAATAAATACAAAGAAGTCCAATCTCAAACACAATGAGGAACAACAAAATTAATTCTGTGCACATTAAAAGCCATTTTGAGAACTTTATAGCATTTTAGCTTGAACAATCATACTGTTTTATCATTATGGTATTGATGCAAATCATTAGATTAAAGATTAAATCTTCTGATTTAATTTTTAACATTTGGAAAGATACCATTAAGAGCAATGATTATTAGAAAAAACAAAATAAAATAAAATTTATAATATCTTTTCAGAGTACAACCATTGCCATTGTATACAGTAGCACAGCTAGCCTTACCTGCTGATAAGAATTCAACCGGCCTGAAGGATCAATATAGTGTAAGGAATCAGGATGTCGAGGATTCCCATTTGAAGCTGCAAAATTTAATAGCAAAAGCAACAATCAGATTTCAGACTGAAAAGGTACATGGGAAGCAGAGAAGAAAAATGAATAATGAGATACATCATAGGTTATTACCAGTGAAGTCAACAGCAACCATAAAATTTAGCTCAAAGCCACTGGAAATATAATCCAGAAAGCTGTACTGCTCCTTCTCCACGAATTGATCCACAAACAGCTGACCCTTCAGAACCTAAAAGGCACAACCTATGATGAGTAAAGACAGTGGCATCATATACTAAATTTTGATCCAAGTAAGAAAGCAACACCTTTTCATGACCTTGATGAGATGGTAAGATGAAATTCACACCGCCTTTTTCTCTGTGCATCTTTTCCAGATCAGACACCGATTTCTGGACCTTCCTGAGGATGTCAATAGAAAGATACAATATCAGCAATTGCCTAAACCACTATGCGTATTAACAAGAAAACAGGTAAAACAAGAAAGATCAAGTATCAAATTACCCAATCAGAACATGATTGCCATTGCTGTTGAAATCAAAGCACTCAATAACCAGTGGGTTATTCTGAAACAGAGTGAGGTAACTTAAATGACTTTTTTTTTCCACCAAAGTCTACAAACTCTAGCCACTATCTAAGCAAGAGTCATTAATTTTACAAGCTTGTGCATAACCAGGAAGAAGAACAAGAAGAAGAGGAAATATAACAAGCTTGCCTTGCTTGCAAATTGCTGCATGCTCAGATATAGGGGCCTCCAAACTGGATTCAGATTATTGTTCACCACCTCAGTCTTACATATAGGTATGTAAGCACCACTCTCTAGTAATCTAGATATTCTTAGGAAAGGGTCCTGCAACAGAAAGAGAATAAAAGTTAGGATTCTAAGACATTTGTAAGTTTCATCAAGCTCTAAAGGTGATGCCTTTTTTAGTACATATACTTTGAGAAAATATATCTTTGTTATCCAGGTTGGAACAATGGAATGTTAGCTCAATGGCAGTCCTAGAAGCAACTGTTTCCTCAGCATGGATGTTGAGTGTCCCTAAATTAGTCAAAACTCCATGCCCACTTCTGTGTTGGAGATTCAGGGTCACTGTTTGATTCAGTTTGGTCACTATCTGCCATGAACAAAGGGGAAATATAGGCAAGCATCAATATTATTAATTTTGGTATGACAAATGAAATAATAGCATAAGCAGTGATCATTAGTGCAGGTTGTCTACAAGCTTTCTTTGCAATCATTAAATATAGTTTCAGTCATCTCTCATGGCCCCAGTGAAATTGTCAGGGAACAGAAAGGGAAATGCAATGCATTATTCCATGTACCAAATCATGGATTCATCACAACTACTTCACCTAAACTTGATGAGCAATATACATAACACCAAAAGCAACTAACCTCAGACAGAAAACAACTAGCTTCTCCCAAGAATTGCTGATCCTTCAACTTTAGTGACTGCATGGTGATAAAAGAATAGTTCATATTTCAGAGTACGAACTTCACTTTCAACAAAATGTCTAGCAAATTGTAAGATTATCATTCCCCACTAAAAGTAAATCACCAAGGATATTGTTTGCTTAATGCTGTTTGGTTATTGTTCATCTTAATTTCTTTTTCAAAGTCCCTTATGTCTCTCTTGAGTCTGCTTTTAAATGACTCTTCAACATTTAGTTCTGACTTGTGCATATGGCATGTAACTGCTATGAGCAGTCTTTCCCCCTACATTGCCTCATTATGTTACAGAGAGCAAAATAAGCACTATAATTATCGAAGTAAGATAATTGTACTAAACTTTTTCGGACAAACTGTTAAAGTTAGAAATGTTACTATAGAAAATGTTAGAAACAGAAACTACATCATACCTTCACAGGTATATTGTGATATTTGGTATCTACATCATAAATGTGAAAGCTGGAGGAAAGGAAAAAAAGAAAAGAAAAGAGTGATCAATCGATCTCCACGTCCTGCCAGTTCACTAAATGAAAGATATAGCTAGAACAGTGGTATATAAAAAAGCAATGAGAAACTCACACTAGCAGCTGTAATGTCTCAAACTGATAGGCAATTATAATCTTTTCGATCCAAGAAGGGTTTAAGCTGTTTAAAATGACTTCAGTGCGGCCAACTTCCTCTAGTTTGCCATCTTTCTTCTTTAGATATATAACCGCCATTGGATCACTCTGACAATGAACACCTAGTTTAGTTCTCACACACGAGAAACAAGCCACACAAAAATGGCAAAAACCTGCCTTTTCTTTTTCGAGAATAAACAACATATAGTCTCCTTTAATCTCTATTTGTCTTTTTAGATTGATCAATCTTATCAACAATATTAAACCCACAATCCTCACATACGTATAGCTGCAGAGAAACAAGGGAAAAGAAGACAAAAATCTAAGATAACTTGTTTTTTCAAAGTAAATTTTGCTCATCAATAAACCAACCATTGGATAAAGCCCATGTTCAAGTGATCAGGCTCACAAATAATGTCATAGAGCTTAAGTTGAGACATGCAACACCAGTATAACATGTGACTTAAACTACAATTTTCCTATCCACAATGAGCTGAGAAGTTATAGGACAGATCATCAAATGATACAAGATAGCACACTCTAACAAAATTACATTTATAAGAACAGGAGGAAAAGAGGGTGCATCCATGAAGAGGCAACACAACAGTCTAAAGCAGCGAAACTAAACTCTCATTTTATGTTAGATTAGAGCCCATAGGAACATACCTTTGATGTGATATCACGATCAAGTAACTTTGAAGCTGATAATGCCAGCTACAGTGCAGATTTGAGAAACATGAATACACAATTAGGATAAAGAAACAAGTAACAAGTAAGATAATACGAAGAAAAAGATAGGTAACAAGATGATTAAATAGGCATACATATGAATAGCAATGCTGAATACACCGTTAAGTCCATCAAAGTATAAGCATATAAAATATTACAATGAAATGCAAAATCCACGTAAACCACATGGAGGAACGTTGCATGAATAAGAGGATAGATTTAAAACATTTTAAAATGTCATGCAACAATTACTTTACACTCCAAAACTGAATTGCAAAAGTAAGATGACAGGTGAGGATTTGATGATGTTATTTTCCTTTCGGAAAAAAATGAGATTAAAGTCAACATTTTCCCTCGTGCCTATAAACTTTAGAAGCATCTAAAAGTAAGAATCTTGAAATGTTCCATCTGGGGAAACAATAGGAATCTCCAACTGGAGGTGAGCAAAACCCCAACCATGTAGGACAAAATAGACACAAAACAGTCAATGCTCAAAACATGTGAAAAATCTTATTGTCACATCAAACAATAAATAGTAACAATAAACAAATTTCTGCACTTGCATTACATTAGCTTCTCCAAGTTTAAATTCTAAGAAAATTTGTATTGACACAACCATTTATTCAACATTGCTCGAAATCAAAGTAAGGCTCTTACTATTGTGCACCTACTTTATATATAAACGTGCTATCTAACTTGTAATTATGGGTAAACAACCTGTTATATAAGATAGTGCTTTAACTTCTTGTGTTAGGTTCTTTGGTTAGGTTGGATCTATTAAATTGTGTAATTCAATACTAAATACTGAAAATCCATACCAAGACTACCCAAAAAATCATCATCCATTACAACATCAATATGTAACTAAACTCAACATGGTTACCCGTAAATGAAGGAGCTTGCCCCTAAAAACTCTCAATAGTCATTGGAATCAGCTAGAGTCTTCATTTGAAATATTCAAAACCAAAACTCTCTCTCCTCCATTTTTTATTGTCTAGCATCGCCAATTGCCAAGAAATCCGTCATGGTTGATCTCGTCTTAATGTCTTGAATTTGTTGGCATCTAATTCCTTGATGCTCGCTGGAATATATCTCTCTCTATAATGTTGTGAAGAAGATGGTGCAAATGAAAAAAAAAAAGAAAAAGTTCTAATTTTTTAAAATAAATGGCTGTAAGGGGGGTGATATTACTTTACAAATTTATCAATTCTGGTAACTTCATCTAACAATCAAGATTTAAATATAATAATACAACGGATATAAACTCTCAATTTTTAGGTGCATCATCTAAGAACTCTTAAACTAAACAAGATCATGGAATTCCAAGACTCATATATCAAATATACACTAAAATGCATTTTCTTCCATTAATATCCTTAGAAAAACCAATCCCAATATAAAAACAACAAAAAGGAATGAGTATTATATCCTTGAATTTCAGCAATCACTTGTTATGATTCTACATATTGATTGTTTTGAACAAAAAAGAGTTTTTAGTGGAATAGTCGCGTTATTAAGTGTGAATCCATTCCGATTCTTGGATTTGAATTTAAGATCGTATTCTGTAATCATAATAATATAAGAAAATAAAAAATGATGCACAAGAAGATAGTGAAAGGGCTTCAGATCTTAAATTTACTGGTTTTTACATAAAATAATAAAGGAACACCAAACAATTGGTAACAAAGTTCTTTATGAAGTCATTCCAGTGAAAACAATTCCACTTGTAATAATTTTTTCAAGCAGCAATAAATTTAAGCCAGGTCTGTGATCACCGCAGAATTAAATTATTGTATCTCAAGGTATATGTTTCTCATTGTTTATGCTTCTCAATAATTTTTGAGCAGGGCATGAGCAGTTCAATTTCAAAAATTACGACTTCCTTCCGTTTCACCATTCTTTAAATCAGAACCATCAAGTCCAGTACGGAATCTCGATAAGAAAAAGAAAAGTGAAATATTTCTTCAGCATACAAACAGAGCAATCAGAATCTACAGACAGTAACCACACAGTTCTCAAACAAACTAAAATTTTCACCAAGTGACAAACACAAAGCAGAACATATAAACAAAACAAGGACAAGTACTTTATGCTTGAAATTAAATTTTAGGGTTCTGCAGTGAAATAACATGGCACAATTACACACACACAGAATACAAATGTACGTATAAATAAATAAAAAAATACACATTAACAACATATATAGACCTCGATTTGAGTGGAAAGAGAATGGAGACCACGCGAGCGAAAGAAGAAATCGGCAGCATCATTCTGACCGGGTGGATCGGTGGGCCTTTGTTGGGCCCCTCCAATCTCCTTTTACATCACCTGATACACATCCTCCCATCTCTCCCTCTCAAGTTCAATTTCTATACTCTCAATCTCTCAAAAAAAATCTGTATTCACAAAACAAAAAAAAAAAAATTAAATTTCTCAAAAGCTAATTTTGTTTATAATATAATATTCCTCTTCTATTTTAAACAATGTTCTCAAAGTTCTTGATATCAAATCGCTCTTCTCTTTCAATTTGCTGCAACTATATATTCGCTTACTGCGGCTTTAGCTATAATATATACGCGTTAAAAGGCTTTTTAGCGGAAAATCGAGAGAAGAAGAAGGGAAATTCTGCTTTTTTTTTTTTTATTGTTCTTAACAAAGACCGATGAATCCTTGTCAAAAAGAAAAACAAAACAAAGACCGATGAATAAATACTGATTATTGGTCTTTTCTGAATTTGGAATTTTAATAGCAATTTCATTTTGTCATTTGTCATGCTCTCATTGATATTCCGTTGTCATATAGGCTAAACTAAAAATCAAAATTACTATATGATAAAATTAAAAATAGAGTGCAGCAAATTTGATGATTTTTTTTCTTTTAAAAGTGTTCTCACCTGAAAATGCAAATGCTTGTTGAGCGGAGCCGGATGCAGCAACATGAAAGTAAACAATGATTTCCCTTCATCCTATGCTAATTTGTAAATTTGGGATGTTAATTCATGACTGTTGAAATGATTTGAGAATGGGCACAATATTTATTAAATGTCGCCGGTGATGCCTTCACCTTTCTATGATAGATTACAAACAAGGGTTTTTTTGTGTTAAAATAATTATTGGATTAGGTACATTGTGTAAGATGAAAGCCACAGCTTTATTATTTTTATATAACAAAAGCAGGATTAATAATGTTATTACTAATATCTGGATAACTACTTACAGCATGAGATACAGTTTTTATAATCAGTATCAAAAGAAGAAAAGAAAAGAAAAAACTAAGTCTCTGTAAGTGTGTTTGTGATATTATAATAATGTGATATAATTTCTTAATTTTATTGTTTTCATGTCCATTGATATCAAGAATGGATGGAATTTGGAGTGAAGCAATCAAATTTGAACAAGTTGGGATTTTGAAAAGACGGTGATCAGATCAAGTCAGTCAATTAGGAGAAGCAGCGGGAAAATACAGGGGAATAATTTTCATTTCATACAAAGTTCAACATACATTAAAAAAAAAAAATTAAAAAGAAAGGGGCCAAAATTATATATATATAATTTATTATTCTATAAAGTTGAATGGAAATGAAATAATGTTATTAAATTGTTGTGATATAATCAATCAGCTGTGACGACACGCTGGTGACGCAAAAAAAGAAAAAGGTAACTGAGACTTGGACATTTACATTTATTGGTTGAACCTAACTTTAGTTGGTTAATACCAATATTTGGTTATAGCAGGGGACACATAAAAAGCATGGGCCTCGTCTTTTCTTTTTCTTTTATTTTTTTTATTAAAGTTTATTGTTTGATCCACCGGTTATTATATTTTAAATTGATGGTAATTTAAAGTTTTATTTTTCTGTTATTATTTTTATTTTTTTCATTAAAATTTATTGTTTGGGCCTCATCACCTTCATTGGATTGAATAGTATTTTCAGGGATTGTGTTTATGCGTAAATTATAACACTAATATCAAAAGGCACATTTTCCCCAGCTTCCGTATGTTCCAATTGTTCATTTTAAGTAAGAAAATCCTTAACCGATGCTAATCTTTTCTTACTATCTTTGGTTAAAATTGATAAATAATTTTATAAAATTTATATATTGCCCTAAACGAAATAAAAATTAATTTTAAATTATATAAATTAAATTTATATATTAATGATTATTAGATAAAACTTTCAGATAAATTTTATATTAATAAATTAATATATTTAATAATATTAAAACATATCTTTCAACTTTATTTTTTTTAATGTCTTATTTTCAAATGAAACAAATTCTTTAATAGATTTCAGCCAAATATAGTATTAAATGTAATTAATATTATACATTAAAATATATAATCAATTATAGAATATTTAAATATAAAATATTCATAATGTCTTATTTATACATTTATTGCAGTATATGTATTAAATTAGATGAATCTTACTCTATCGCAGTTAGCCTAACTTGTAGGTTCCGGTCTGAAAATCGTGTTCGGAGATATACACAATTCTGTATTTTTCTTTGACTAGTTTTTAGTTATACCTTTTATTAAATTAAAAGAAAAAGTTCATGCCAAAACTAGAAGATTTTTTCCCTGAAAAGAAAAACAATTTCAATTAATGCTTGAATTGGAAAAATGAACCGTACTTACTGATTTAAACCTCAATTGATAAAATTAAAAGCAAATCCGTTGACTAGAGTAGTCTCCCTGAGTGGATACGGGTCTAGCATGGATTTCTTCTTTCTCATGGCAGGAAAGTTATAATTCTGCGTCGAATGTTTAGAATTCTTCTGGTAAGTTTTCAGGAACTTTTATGATAGTCACATGCTAAAGTTCATCAATCCTTCCTTGGAAGCCAACTTTTGCCGACGTCGAATTTAAATCCATTTACTATTGACTTCAAACTTGAAGATTTTTCAGTTCAAGAAAGAACAGAAAAGATCTGGGATTCGAAATTTCGCTGAAATTGAACGCGAGGATGTTATTTTCATTTGTTCCATTCCAAAGTTCAGATCCAGCCCACAACCTTCATTCTCTTCTACTATAAACTGATGGGCAAGATTTTGACTTCTTGGACCCCTGAAAATCACTCTGCATTTATTTGAGTTTAAAATGTGCAAAGCACTTGTACCACTCAAGATCAAAACACTGAAGGCGAGTCAGTTGATGTGTTATCATTCATTCCCCTGGAAACAAATTCCAGAACTCAAGTGGAATCCAAATTAAAAATGGAAATGCATCTCAAATAGAGGTTACCAGCATATATTAGTAATCTGAATGTGGAAGCTCCGAACTTGCTGGAACTAAAACTAACAACTCAAATCTTGATATAGTGCAAGGAATAAAACACAGCCCTAAAGAGCCTACTGATGCTTGCATCCTTGCAACTGTCTACAACTGAAATCTGTCTTATGCATTAAATATAGGCAACTCAAAAGGATTGAAATTAATGTGAGTTCACTTATCGATAAGACACAGATGGACCCGCAAATGAGTACCGCGATGAAACAGGTGGAGGCACAGTTTCTCGTTTGGCTTCTTCATGTACCTGTTTATAATTTGATAATGGTTCAACCCCATACTTCAAGTATAATTTATTCACTGGATCAGTTTCTCTCATATGCAAAGGATCAGCCTCAGATAGGTAAGTCTTTCTCCTACCATCAATATAATAGGAACCTAAAGAAACTTTTCCCTCCTTGGAGGCAGGGAATACACACTCGCAGATGAAGTACCATACTGGTAAGAATTATATGGATCCCTTCTATAGGAGTCTAATGCTGCAACAGCAGAACTAGATGGCACTGCAGAAACTGAAGGAGCTGTGTTTAGCAATTCACTTCTACCACCAATATTATATGTGCGGAACTCTCTCTGAGTCGAGTAGAGAGGATCTGCAAGAACTGATTCTCTAAGCACAGGGACAGTATCACTGTATGGAGGGGCTGGCTGTCTAAGAAGGTGCTCCTTTTCAAGATTCCTAGGATAGGGATCTAGAGCGGAAGCAGCAATATGTGAAGGAGTCAAGTTTCTTCTCTCTCTTTGAAGACCATAAGTACGATACTCCTTTTCGCTCATGTATAAATCATGGGGAGCTTCCTCTCCATGTGTTGGTACCACCTCCCGGTGCTCAATATGCTGATCCCTCTCACGAGGGCGCACAGGATACCTCCTACTATCACCATCAACTCTCACAAATGTTTCCCTATCTGAATGGGGTCGTCACTCTCTTAGTCTATCATAATCTTCCCTTTCCCCAATAGTTGTCACTGGTACAGAATGGATAGGAACTGCAGCTAACTTAACAGACCGGAATGCAACTGGTCGGAAAAGTTCGCTGAGCTTCCTCACCTAAAAGGGAAAAGTGGAAAAGTCATGACTGCTAATATTAAGAAGCAATGCCACCAAACTAGCACATTAAATCAGAGATTCTCACTTGTGGAATGGTAAGTTCAATGTCAAATTTGTTGCTTACGTCATAGTTGTTCTTTATAGCTTTCTTAAAAACACTCTCAGGGTGTGGAACGCAATCCTTATGGACACTGAACCGCACCTGAACTTCAGAAATATCAGTGTGAAGATCTGACTAAACTCTAAAGTGGTAAAGAAAATGGAAATTGTTACCAAAAGAAGTTAGATTAGTTATAGTAAAACATAACCTGAACAGGGAAGGAACCACCAAAAGCCTTGGACTCCAGTCTCATTCCACCTGAAGAAGATGCTTGGTGGATCCCATACATTAGTCTGAAATCAAAATCATACAGGAAAAGCTTAAGTCCAGGTTTCACACCCAAAACAAGATCTTTTTTACTTGATGTCATCCCCATGACTTGATAACGGAAACAATCTGGTTTGGTCCTTGCATTACACATAAAGATCAAACCACCAAGCTTCTCTTTCTTCTTTTGATCTCCTTGGCTCTTTTCCTTCAAACCAAGCTTTCCTTTGTTCTTTGGGTTCCTTGAGCTCTTATCTTGGCCATCATGCTTATCTTCACTCTTTTGGTACTTTGGCTTCTACTACAACCAGCAATCTTTTCTTGGTTCTTTTGGGTCCTTGGCCCTTACCACTATGTGCTTCAAGGGCACCATTCTTTTGTATTTTATCTTCTGATAGGAAATCATCATCTTAGCAACCACACATCCCAATAACTAATGAGTTATGATACATATGAAATGCAAGAAAACACCATCCAATCAAGATGATTTCAAAACCCAAGGATCTCCTCAAGTGAAGATAGGAAAAACTAGTTCCAATAATGAAACTAGCACTTGAATTCAACTCCAAACGCCACAAACCAAGTATGATTTGATAAGTTATGAATCAAACACAAGATTTTGGTTAGAGAACGCCACAAACTAAAATTAGTTTGATAAGTTCAAAGTTCATGCAAGAACTTAAGCAAAAACACTCACAAAGAGCAAACAAAAATTATCATTCAAAAATTCTATGATTACAAATGAATTTGGCTTTGATATTTATAGCCAAAACAAGACAAAGAAAACCTAAATGGATGTCTTTTCTACTTTCCCACGTTTTCCCTTTAATTCCCTTAAAAACTCATTAAAAATAGTTATTTTTTACATTGATGGCCCTCATTTTGTAACTCTCCAATGACAACTAAATATGTGCACTCATTTGTAACTCCACATAACACTTATATAACTCACACCTAATAAAATAATCCTTAATTAAAAAAAAAAAACTAAAACAATTACTTAAGCTAAAACCCAAAAGATAAGAACCCATATAAATATGAATTAAGCCCAAAGGCTTAATCATAGCCGAATGGATTTTATTCTTCAAAATGGACTGGATGCTTCATTATAAGGTTGGACTCTTGTTTTCATGCATGAGTTGCATTTCCATTTTGGATCTTTTGGTGCATGCCTTTGCAATGGAATCTCATGGCAGCCTTGATTCATATCATCTTCCCTTGAACTCTGGTTCTTATCATTTGCAGACTCATTTTTGTTATCTTCTTCCTTTTCTTTAATTGCACTCTTATTCTTCTTCTTTCGGTTTCTCCCCCAAAATTGTTGATTGTCTTTAGTTTTCTCGGTTTCTAAAGAGATGCCACCTGGGGGTCCCTTCTTGATTTTAGATTTGGCCTTCAGTGATTTGGGGTTCTTTTTTTTTATGATTCTGCTTTAATGGGTGCTTCCCCAGGATTCTCAGCTCCCCTATAATTCATTTCAGATGATTGTGATTTCCTGGCAGCTTCCTCGTTTGCTCGTTCTAATGCCAGTGACATGGCAGACGCTTCTGCAGGCTTGTCAGCTTCTTTATTCTTATTCTCTTGTTCCATAAGCTAGTGAAACTGAGCAGATCCTCCTATGAGAAAAAGATTATATGACTTGATTACTGACAGCTTTTATTGACATAGAATGCTTCCCATAAAAAAAATGCTATCATTTTCAGGATCAGACGTGTCATTCCAAACGCCTTAACATAATTCGTCAACCAAACAACAACTCCCACAACAATAAGTTAATGAAAAATAGAGCTCCACCTAGCATTAAAAGAACCCCAGTATTAGCTCGACTATGTTACGATTTGGTTAATCTACATAAATCAGGGTAGAATTTCCTTGCTTAATACAAAGGAGCTTTACAAATACCATTAAGTTACAACAAATTAAAATCCATAACTCAACAATGCGCCTTCTTAGAAATTGCAGAATGAAGTGAAAGTTCTAAAGAAGGAACTTTTGTTTTTCCATTTTCAGATTCTTTAAGCGAAAAGCTTTAATTCACCTAAAATAATTTAACCAACTAAAATTTCTTTGTCCAAATATGAACAGTAATAGAAAGTTACAGTCTTCCCAGATTACAATAATCTCAAAAAGTATGAAACGCCAAAAGAAAAAATCAAATGAAATTGAATTAAATACCAAAAATGAAATTTGAGGGGAAAAAGAGAAGAAGATATGAAGTTTCATCAAATTAAATTCAAATCTGAAAATTTAAAGCAACAATAACAAAATCCATAGATTTAATTTCTCAAAACCTAAATAAGCAATCAATGTAAACAAACAAAACCAAGAGAAAAGGTAAAAGTTTACCTCAAATATTTACTTCCTCTCTCGTTTCCTGTTTTTCAGGGGCTCGTGATTGATTCTACTTGTAATTCTTAGTTTATGTGGTGAATTTTATCGTTTGAATGCTTATTGTTTGGATTGCCTTGTTGCCTGATTGCGCGCGGCTCAAGGTAATCAGGAGGCCATGACCTGGTTATCTGAGTAACTGCGACTTCCCGCTCTACGTTTTCTGGAACAACAGACAGAGAATCATAATCTGAAGGTTATTTAGGCTGCTAAAATAATGGTTTAAATGCAAATAACCAGAAAAACGTCTGAATCGAAAATTCGAGATACATGCAAAGGATCAGTGCTTGAAAGTTAAGTCATAAGAACTGATGTCAAAACGATGCGCATTATGGCTTTTCTTTTCGGGAATAGATTTTTCTTTTTTAAGTACTCTTTTCCACTGTTTTTATATATACGTTTAATGTGAAATATGATTAATATATTTTAATTAGATGTGTGATATGACGGAATATATATCTGTTATTTTTCTATAAATATTTTTATTTTAAAAACAAATATAATTATTATATAAATAAAAAGTTAATTAAATAACTAATAAAATTTATATAATTCAGTACGATTTTTATATTATTATATGATTATTGCTATTATTTAGTTAAATATTTTAATTTTAAAACTTAAATAGACATTTTACATTAAAAAATATTTATATATATAAATTTTGACTAACATCAAATTCAATACCTGTAATAGCAAATCAATAAATGATATAATTAATCTTATATCATATAAAAAAAATTCTTTTATTACTTTTAAATTATTATATTTAGTATTAAAAATATAATTCATTTATTATTTTCAATAATTGTTGGTTGACTAAAATAATTTATTAATTAGCATATAAATTATGGGCTATTTCTTGAGGTTAAAATTTTATTGATTAAGAAAAATATTATTAACTATATTATATAATATTAGAAACACGGTAATAAAATAAATATAAAAACTATATTATTATAATGCTAATGTTATTTGTTAGAAAAATGAAATCTTTACTCAAGAAAGGTAACAAGAATATATGAGAAATTCCACGCGGCAAACAGAAAATTTCAATTGCTCGAAGAGAGGAAACAAAAAGGAAAAAACAAAACATAATGGGGCATTCCGAGAATCGAACTCGGGACCTCTCGCACCCAAAGCGAGAATCATACCACTAGACCAAATGCCCTCACTGGTGCAATTGTCTACAGTTTTTGTAAAAATAAGACTTAGGACTCTTTTCTTTTTAAACAGCGATCGTTCCCTAGTTCAGGCCTCTTCATTACATAGATTTCTATCCAGTGCTACAGTACCTGAGACATTTATTTCTCTGAGCAAATAGGTGAAGTTATCATCCAAGAAGAGCTCATACGTATCTGAAAACCAAAAAACAAAGAAAAAAGAGCTAGCAGAGCAACAACAGAAAAAAAACATAAATGTATAATATTTAAGAAAAGGCAAGAAAATCATAAAGAAGCAAAGATGTCTAGTCAAGCTTCTGCTAACTTCATTCCGCTTTTCACAGGAAGCAATCTGGTAGGTTGCATTCCTAAATTAGATACAGCCATGAAGAAAAAGCGAAAAAAGAAAAAAGAAAAAAAGGAAAAGAAACAGGAAACAATATCGTCAGTACGATTCTATTTCTGCCAGTCATTCTACTAATATGACATTGCCAGGAATAGAGGGAGGGTCAAGCTGCCAATAGCCTCTCAAGCGACTATCATTCTCTTCTGCATGCTTGTGAGCTAAACACTGATGAGAAAATCTGGCAAACTCCGTCCGAGGTATATCCATAATACTGCTTTTTAATCTTTTCGAAGTTGGAGACATGTAAAGTGTGTCCTGTCCTTTACCAGGCATCAAAACTACAACTTTCACACTCCTGCTATTATCTTCTATCACTTCAACAATGTCACATTCCCCTGTGCCCTGATCTGAACACGACACCTCGGAATGCCAGCTCTTGTATACTGCCCAGATCTCACCTTTTCTAGGGAAAATTTCATAGGTATTCCTCCCCGTTGACTTTGCTTTAACTTTATGAGAGAACGCATTGATCAGAAGCACTTTAGAATTACCATTTTTAACTCTAAATGTCCCACAAGAAGCAGGCTGCCTCCTGTCTTTCTGGAGCGTGCAGGTTTCGAGCATTGCCACATGCAGTCTAAAGCCAGTTTCAGTTTCGATCTTTTTTACTTGAACATAATTCCTAGGTAGCCCATCCTTATCACTGTGCACTGCCCATATCTGTCCCGATCGAAATTTATCCTCAGATTTTTCCTTCCTGAAATCATATCCGTCAACTTCTATAACTTTACAACCCGAAGAACTTCGACCCTTCATGGGACCGGCGAATATTCCATCATTCCTATGTAAGTGTAGTTTATCATCAAGTTGACCCAAGGAAACACCTGGATGCCCATCTTTACAATCTCTGTTTATTTCCATATGCTTGTTAATGTCTTCTATTGTGGACTGACTTCTACTTACTTGATTAATTCTCTTGCTCAAATCTCTTGGAGATCTTCTAGGAGTCAACGAAACTGCTACAAATTTACCTTCCTCCTGTTTCTTATCCGTTAAAATCTTTTCTCTGGCCTGAAAATAAGTATTAATTGAAGATTGAGTTAGCTTACCACGGCTTGCAACTTTATTACTGTCTCCTTCTTGTTGGCATGCATCACCTTGATTATCATCCTTGCATCTCCCAATTGATTCACTTGGAGAGCTTCCAAGTGTGGAGGTTCCTTTTCCAGGACCAGTGTCGGTATTCTTAAGAATATTCTCAGTATCAACCAGGGTAACTAAATTGCTAGGCAGAGCAGCAGTATCACATTCAAAAGAACATGCAGGGACACCTTCTCCTTCCTTGCCAGACATTCTAACCGAGGGTACACGGTGAGAAAATCTGTACAGCTCACTTGGCTGTATGAAAAATGATAAAACCTCATCACAGTTAGCTTGCTGAAAGATGCTAACAAATCCCTTCACTTTGCCCAAATAAGCAACTCCAATACCAGTGTCCTTGGTAAAATCTGTCAAGACCTCCACAAATTCAAATTGGTAAGGAGGCCTATGTTTCTCTGGTTCCAAACTCCATTTTGCATCCCAATCCTTAAAGAGGGCCCAAGTTTCCCCCTTCTTAGGATATATACAAAAAGTACCTCTGAGTCCACCACTCGTGCAATCCATTTTATGAGAGAACATCAAACGATCTACGGTTTCTTCAGTCTCTCCATATTCATAGCTCCCACAACCAACAGGCAAACCCTCATCACACCACTGTTGCTCAGCTTCGCTATCTACTATTGATTCTAGCCAAGTGATTCGCAGCTTGAAACCAGGTTTCAATATCTTTCGGATCCGGGCATAAAATCTCGGCATACCATCATGTGAATCATAAATGGCCCATACTTGATTAACAGCAAAAGAGACTTCAGCCCTTTCTTTTTCGAAATTGCTGAAATCTGCATCAGCACATACAAAGATTTTTGGCTTTAGATCCAACTCAGATGTGTCAGTTTTCAATCTTTCATCATCATTCTCTGACTTGGTACCTGCCCTCTCAGGCATGGATGCTTCCTCTCCTTCAGCCTTAGAACCTCCACTTTCTCTTTTCTGGTTTGATTGCCTTTCATCAAAATTGGAATTGGCTTTGCATTTGACCGCTTTACTGTTTCTATTCAAAACAGAAGCAGCAGAACCAGCTGAAACATCTTCTTTTGGTACCCCGCCATCCACAATTCCTGCTTTTGTCTGCACATCATTCACGTTAGATGAGCTGTTCCCCCTTGATCTTTTCGGAGTGGGGGCAACAAAATCATCCTCATCAGAATCATCCTTGTAAGATATGTGTTGCTTCTGCCTCAAAGATCTCCTAGACTGATGGCCAACACTGGATCCAGAATTCTGAGCAGAAAGATCACCTCCATTTTCCTCCCTAACCACATTTTCTTCACTGCCAACTATGCTTCCTTTGTCAAAATTCTTGCTGGATTCCTCCACTGAATTCCGACATCTCTTATTAGTAGCAGTTTCTGATTTTCCTGATTCTTTGGGTTTCATAGCATCAGGCATTGAAACTGGAACACCTCCATTCTCAGCTTTCACATCCACATGGCCATTAACTTTCCTTTGTTGAATAGTAACCCTACCAATTCCAGTAGCATTTTCTACCTTCGCTTCTTTGGGTTTATTCCCACCAACATCAGCTGCCTTTCCTACATGAGGCGTTGGATCTGATCCTGAAAACCTATGTGGAAAACTCATACCAGAAGGCTTTCCAGCGTAATTCTGTGGCAAAATTTTAGAGGGACCCTGATTTGGAACTCTTTTCTCATTCAAGAACTGATTCCAGGTGGATCCAGATGGCATAAACTCATGAGCAATAAAAGGATGGTGACAACTTTGGCAACGTAACAGTTTCTTTAGCAAATCTCTGAAATATTGGAACCTTACATTACAGGAGGGACAAACTGTCCAGAATGTTTGCTGAGTTGGCTGTTGATTAGCATGTGAGCTTGTGTATTGTGTCTGAGGAGCATTAGAAAACTTGTTTGCAGCCCCATTTTGTTTCTTGACAAACACGTTCTTATTTGACTGCTCAGATGGTGGCTTTGGTGCAACCGGTTTAAACGTACCTCTACACTTCATATCGTATGCTGGACGTTTGCTTGGGTCTGTAAGCACCCTGTTGGCTTCGCCAATCAGCTTAAAAGCAGCCTCAGCACCAGAAAACTTATTCTTGTCTGGATGAAGTGAGAGTGCAAGCTTTCTAAATTGCTTCTTAATAACAGCCTCATCTGAAAACTTTTCTATTTGGAGAATTCCATACCAATCCATTTCTGACCCATTTAATTTGTTTTGTGCAGAACAGTGAACCTCACAGACCATTAGAAGTTGGGATATGTTATCCAGATCAGGATAGAGTTGCCGTGCCTTCAATGCAATCTGCCGCGCAGCTACATAATCCCCATTTTGCATTTTCTTTTCTGCAAGTTCCTTTGCTCTGAAGGCCTCCTCTTTGTTGCATTCCATGGTCATTTGAAACCCAAAAATCCAGCCAGATACACTTGCTTATGGAAAATATAGCTAGAAGACCAGCAGCAAATTACCGGGTCCTATCTCACCAAAGTCCAACAAATCATCCAAAATCTTCACACTGCATCAATACAAGGCAAACAAGTTTAGCTCAATTATTCCGCACATCCCGCTTTACCACCAATATACTTCTTTGAAAATAATAACTGATTTACCATTTAAAAATAAAGGTTCGGAAACAAAATCTTCAAAAAGGAAAGAAATGAGATAGGAAAAGCACTAGCCCTTATCCAACAAACTTCAAATCATCCCGCTGCTGCAAAATTGTAGTATTTGACACCTGAAATTTGCATTAAGATGCAATAAATTATGTTCACTTAGCAACTTAACAAAACCACATAAGTGAGTGTTGCTTTAAGAAAAAAAAACAGCTATGAAATTTAGGTATATCACGGATAAGCCAATCACGAATTCTCACTTTGCATGTATATAAACACAAGCAAATACAGGTTAACTGAGACTAACAGCAATAATAGTAAACAAAATATTGACAGAACATTAAGTAATATCAACAAAACATACTCTGATATAATAAAAGAAACAAACTATACCCAAAACCAAACAACAAAAATATTGAACTTTCCTACGGTTAAACCACGTCATTCCCCAGCCCCGGGCAAACACACGTTTAAGATGAGACCCAATACTATTTAGCCAAAAAGAAAGCAAAATACGAATCCTGGATCAACAATAAACATAATGATAAAGTCATTTAACAAGTCAAAATGCGGAGGCATGCAGGCAAACATTAAGAAATTGAAACCCAATTGAGCATATGGAGCAAGAAAAAACCCTAGCAATCTCGATATATCAAGGTAACAAGAGATTTTAAAGAGAAGGTTTACTTACTTGGGTTGTGACTGTGAGTCCATGGATTTCAGTTATTTTTACTGATTTTAGAAAGGAAGAAAGTGAAGGGAGGGAAAGGACAGCGGGAAGAGAAAAAGAGTGAAAATTTTTGGAGACGAGGGAGAGAAAAGAGAAAATAGAGAGAAAGAAAAGTGCGTTGTATTTCTGCCCCCTCAGTTTGTGGAAGTTTTGTTTTGCTCCCAAAAAAAAATGTTTATTTTATTGCACTATTTGCTTCTATTTCAGTTTCTCTTAGATTATGTGGAAATATCTAGTTAGAGTATAGAACTCTCACCAACTCTTGCACCTAGGGTTTAGGATGGGCTGGGCTTGAATCATGATTGGGCTCTGATTTAATGCTTATTTAAGATGCTTCTTAAATCGATTTGGGTTGATAAATTCTAAACTTTTAATATTAATTTATCTAATTTTAAGTAAA
The DNA here is from genome assembly GCF_019578655.1 of Ricinus communis. NCBI lineage: Eukaryota > Viridiplantae > Streptophyta > Magnoliopsida > Malpighiales > Euphorbiaceae > Ricinus > Ricinus communis. The sequence continues at coordinate 5,928,000 of NC_063256.1, read as the reverse complement.
GATAAATTTAATTTTTTTTATGTTCATACTTAGTTTAATAATAATAATGTGTTTAAGTTAGTACTCGCAAATGCACAAACTGTTCCTATAGTAAAAGTAAGTTCACCACGAGGTCGATTTCTCAATGAACTATGAGGCCACTTATTATAAAGATGAATTATCAACACGAGATAATAAAAGTAAATCTAAATACTCTAAATCAGTATTTTTGATAAAATAATATTCATAAAGTAAAGTAATCAAACAATAAATAAATATGCAATGCAAATGGAAATACTTATGATTTAAAACTATATACTAAAGACATTATTTAGTCTAGCCATTTACTTAGTAATCTTCTTATTTTACTTTAAACCTAGATCCGATGAATGAAATGGTAATGTGCATTTTCCTTTAGCCACTCAAACTAATGATGTAACTAAAGTTTTTTATACCTATATAGATTGAAGTAAAGTTGGTGTCTCTAATACATTCAATCTAACTATGTTCTAACAATTACTATTGCTAAATTAATATGATGGTTAATTAAAAATAATAACTGAAACTATTAAGGATATAAAGGTAAAGAAATCATTCATTAAATAAATAAATAACAAGATTCATATAAAAGTAAAAAGGCTAAACTAAACACTTATGAAAACTACCCTAACATATTTAATCCAATTATTACAATATTAAATAGAAAGACATAAAACAATAAAGTAAAAACTCTTTCTAGATCCAAAATTTCTTCAAGTAGAAAGATGATTGGTCTTCACTTTCCACTTTTTAAAAAGCTCAGACTAAAGTGTTTATTGAAGAACGGTAAAAAAAATAATAGTAGACAAATGTAAAGAGTAGAGAGGAGAGAATTCTCCATCTTATCTTTAGAACTAGATTTGTAGATATATATGTAGAGAAGAGTCATCCTCTAAGTAGGTTTCCCTATAGATAAGTATACTAATATAAGTCTATCTGATAGATAAGAATATAGGTATATTCATCTCCACCAAATACTATCTCATAAATAACTTTTAATATAAATACTAATAATTATACAAAATGACTAAGATACCCATTGGACCTTGTAATTTTTGGTCAGGTCTTACAAATTAGCAGTCTATGCGTCTTAATCTTAGGCTTTGACACGAACATATCCAATTAAACATTTTTTTGAGTATTTAGCTCTATATTCTTCTTTCTTGATTAATATTACCTGAAAATAGTCAATTAAGTTTAAGTGAAGTAAAAATATATATTCTCACCATACTATATATAAAAACCATATTATTAAAGCTCTATAATACCCTAAAAATTTATATATAATTTGAATCTATCAAATAATATTTATAAATTTGATAATATAACTTATATTTTATTTTAATTATAAAAATTATTGAGTGAAGTTATGCACGATTGATGTTTAAACCTAATATGAACATAATCTTAGCATTTCAGTGAGATTACCTCATAAACTCTTAATATACTGAAGGTAGACTTTTTGTTGTTTTTAGCTTTATAACTTTAATTGAATATATTACTCCTATATAATAACTAGCTTAATTTTATATATACGAGCGTTGAAATTTGATATTCATTTTAATTTTATTTATTTATTTTGCCAATACCATCTTTTAAAAACTCTTTTGAAGTTTTATGGACCTATTAACATGAGTATTTGTTCATTAAAAGTGTTGAAATATTATAAATTTACAACTATAAATAAAATAAAATAATAATTTTAGAGTAAAAAGAACATGCATATTAAAAAAAATACTTCCTTATTCAATAGTTGAATTACACTATAGAAAAGGCCTAATTATAAATTAAATTTAAAAAAATTTGTATTTCCTTAACAATTGTATCTAATTGTATAACAAACTCCTAATATGTTAAACGTCAACTTTTCTTCTTTTTAGCTTTATATTTTAATTGAATATATTAATTCTTTATACTAACAGGCTTAGTTTTATATATGGGATCGGAGTGTTAAACTTTGATATTTATTTTAATTGTTTTATATTTGTTTTGTACATATTGTCTTTTAAGAACTTTATTGAATTTTAACGAACCTATCACATACGAGTACTTATTTATTAAAAGTACTGAAAAAGTTTATAATCTTGTATAAGTAAAATAAAATAATAATTTTTAGAACAAAAAATAAAAATATGCAATTAATAAATGTATTTGTTTATTCAATAGTTAAATTATATTATAGAAAATGCATGTTTACAAATTAAACTTTAAAAGTATATCTTTTTAACAACATTATCTAGTTATTTTAAGAAATTCTATGAAATATTTCACTTGTCCTCATAAATAAATTTTCAGTGACAATTTTTTTTAATTTTACCATAAAAAAAGATAATATGATAAGTCAACTGTACTTACTAAAAAGATTTATAAGTCAACAAAAGACTTTATCTTAGAAAAACAATAAAGCTCAATGTTATTAACTCGAGTTTGAGCTTGATTTAGTAAACTATTAACCTAAGACAACTCAGTTAAGTTCTTAATTTTAATATCTTATAATAAGAATCATTTCAAAACATGAAAGTCAAATTATAGTTTACAATAATCATCAAGTGAGTCATGTTTACGGTTTAATTATGTGAAGATATTGTTGTTATTGTTATTCTTGCATAATTGAATCAAGTGGACTTATTGTGAAACAAAGTGTGTTCATGGATTGTTTTTGTAATATAACTTTTGAAAAAAAATGGTAAAGAGGGATACCTGAATTAATGTATTTTTTTATTCTAGAATCACATTAAAGTAAATTATATCATCCACGCAGGCTTCCACATCATTGTGAACCTATGCCATTTTATACGTGCATAATTTTTATATTTCAAGATTTTGTTTGATTGTTTCTTTAATTGTATATAATTTTATATATATATATATATATATATATATATATATATATATATATATAGTCTTTTGGATAATAAAATAGTTATGTTACAAACTAATTAATTATAAAATTCAGAATATATTAAGTATTAAATTTTAAATATAATTTTACTTTTTATTAAATATTAATTATTTTTTTATTTAAAATTTTATTAATAGTTATTCCTTTCATTTCATACTAATTAATGGTTTTTTAGTATTTTATTTAAATTGAGAAAACATTTAATAAGCTTAATTATAGGAAACAGATAACTAATAGAGACTAAATGATTCTTTTATACATATTAATTTGTGTACTATATTAAATGAACCTCAAGTGTATATTTGATGAACTTGTAGTTTATAGATAATGAATTTGATATTTTTTAAACTATGAATATTGATTTGTTTTATGCAGTATATTTATTACCTATAAAGTGTATGTTCATTTATTAATAAACATAAATTTTACATTCGTTACTTATAAAGTGTATATTTATATTAATTAATATTTTTTAGTATTTTATTTAGATTAAGAAAGCATTTAATAAGCTTAATTATAGGAAAGAAATAACTAATTGAGACTAAATGACTATTCTATAGATATTAATGTGTGTACTATATAAATGAACCCCAAGTATATATTTGATGAACTTATAGTTTATAGATAATGAACATGTTATTTTTTAACCTATGAATACTGATTTATTTTATACACAGACAATATATTCATTACTTATAAAGTGTATATTTATTTATTATTAGTGTCAAGTTCATTATACATGGACTTTAGATTCATCACTTATAAAGTATATATTCATACTAATTAATATTTTTTAGTATTTTATTTAGATTAAGAAAGTATTTAATAAGCTTAATTATAGAAAATAAATAGCTAATGGAGGTAAAATAACTTTTCTACAGATATTAATGTGTGTACTATATTAAATGAATCTCAAGTTTACATTTATTGAACTTGTACTTTATAGATAATGAACCTATTATCTTTCAACATATGAATACTTATTTGTTTTATGCACATACAGTATATTCATTGCATATAAAGTGTATATTTATTTATTATTAGTATAAAATTCATTAAACATGAAATTTAAATTCATCACTTATAAAGTGTATATTCATATTAATTAATATTTATAGTATTTTATTTAGATAAGAAAGTATTTAATAAGCTTAATTATAACAAATAAAGAACTAATTGAGACTAAATGACTCTTCTATAGATATTAATATATATACTATATTAAATGAACCTCAAGTGTATATTTTATGAACTTATAGTTTATAGATAATGAATTTGTTATTTTTAATCTATGAATAGTGATATGTTTTGTTTACATACAGTATATTCATTACTTATAAAGTGTATATTCATTTACTAATAGTATCAAGTTCATTAAACATGAACTTTAGATTCATCGCTTATAGATTATACATTCATTTGTTATTAGTGTCAGATTAATTAAACATAAATTTTAGGTTCATTACTTATAAATTCCATATTCATTTATTTTTAGTACGAGATTCATTCTATATAAGTGTATATTCATTAATTTTTACTTATGTACCTGTTTTTAACATGTGAATATATTATTTATTAGTTATAAGGTATAAATTCATTTATTATTAGTGTCATGTTCATTAAACATAAACTTTAGGTTTATTACTTATATATTATATATTCATATATTATCAGTGCTAAGTCTATTAAATATAATTTTAAGTTGATTACTTATAAATTGTTTATTCATCTATTATTAGTTTAAAATTTATTAAATATGAAATGTATATTCATTAATTTTTACTGGTAAATCTTTTCGTAACATATGAATCTAGTTTTTTAATTTATGATTTTTTAAATTATAACTTATGAACCTCGGATATACATGTGATGAATCTACAATTTACAATATATGAACCTACAATACATGTTATAAATTTATACCATAATGATGATATTTGGAAAAAAAATGTTAAAATTATTTTCATTCTTTTGGAAACATAAAATTATTTATTCTTATGATTAAAACTTCTATTACTTTAATATATAGTCTTTTCTACAAAAGTATTAACATATTTAAAAAAAAAGTAAAAGAGAAATATAAAATACCATAAGTTATAAAAGTTAAAATAAAAAATGTAATAAATTATTTTAATAATAATATAATATAAAATTAAAGAATGAGATATGATAAAAGATTATACTATATTGATTTATCTATTTTGTTATAGATCTAAACTTGTAGTGTTAATTTATTTTCATTTTTTGGTCTATTAGTCATTTAATAATAAAAAGTATCAATTAATGTCTAACCAAACAAGTCAGAACTTCATAATTTATTAAATCACACTCCTAAATTTGTTTTTAATAATACATACATATATTTTAATATTGGACACATAATACTTTTGATGGTCGTGGGTGCATGATATAACAATCCTCACACTAAGCAAATGGCCAAATTTATATAGAATAGAGATAATTTTTGGACATTGGTGGGCTTATTATGTAAATATTTAATGAATTTAGAAAATATAGAATGCATTGGGACATGTCTTGCAAAAAGGGGCAAATTAAGAAAAACAACTAACAAAACTAGAAGTTTTCAAACTGCTAAAAGTCCGATTCTTTGTATGACAAGAGAAACTTTGGGACTTAGCTTGAAACGAAGATAGCATTTTATTGTCTAAGCATTCATTTGATGCTTTTCCTCCATTTCTTCCTCTATTGAGAGAGGTCCATATTTCAGAATTATTACATATATTAAGTTGTCAACTATTCCTATAAATTTTATTCTCCACATAGGAAAATTATCTTATTCAAAATTCATGTATTATAATTATTCATCCATATAATGCTATCTAGTAATATATATAAAATTTGTCAACTGAAATAGTTAATATTTTTATTTATTAATCATGAGACGTGCATCTCTAAATGAAAGTACTTATACAAGAGGGGCCTTTAAGTTTGACGTTTGCCGATCTGACCGATAAAAAAAAAAAAATCTAATAATTTTTTATAAATATTTGATGTTTTTCTCCTTTGAGTAACACTAAAAATATCATTCAAATTTGAGTTGCCTACATGAATATTATTTCTGACAATACTAAATTTTTCTACAACAACATAAACAATCAGACATGAGATTGATAATTATCAAATTTCAATTTTACAAGTTTGTCTATGTTGCAGGAGCCACTGCTAACTTGTACTAGTTAATGTTTTATATATCCTTTTTGAGCCATGTAAAAAGAATTGTGCCTTATATGTGTTCTTTTGAGAAGATCCAACGGTAGGAAGGTTGTGAAGATGAACTTGTGTTAATAGTTAGATAGAAGACTCTGCATCAATGTTTTCTTTATGCTTGGGGTAATGCAAGAAAATAGAATACCATAATATATATATTTTTTAATTAATTTTAAAAGAACATATGTAATAAGCATTTGTCTAATATTTTTTTCTTAATTAGGAATTAAAATTTCATGTTTGGTTGAGTTAGCCTATAAACAAGTGTCTAATGCCGATTGGTTGGTTATCAAGAATAAAACATGGTGGTTCAATTTTACCATTAATCATTAAATTATTCTCGGTATCAACCGTGCTAGCGAAATTGCTAGTCAAGAAGAATACGGCCCTACTTAACCATAGTTAGATTATTAAAATAGAATAAACATACCAAAATTCACATATTTAGAATTTTTTATTAAAGAACTATAGTTAAATTATCAAAAGTAAACAAACATGCAAAAGAAAAAAAATGATTAGAGATAATATCTATATTCCATTTATATATATTTTTTATATTACTTTTATTTTTTATTTACTTCTAAATTAAATAATCTTTTTATTCGAATTTCAGTTAAATAATTAATAATTAAAATTAATTTTATATCTTTTATTTTTTAATTTTGATGTAATATGAATTATATTTTATTTTATTTATTAATTTAAAAATTATTAGAATAACGATTATAATGTAACAGAAATAATAAAAAAAATATTTATCTTGTTTTAATAACTTAAATTTAAATTATAAGAATTTCTCAATATTTGACTAAATATAAATATTTTAAAATATTTAGATTTTACTAAAATTAAAATTATACTAAAATAAAAAATATTAATTAATTATTTTTGACAACCACTAAAACTAATTTTTATTTTAGTTTAATAAAAAATAATTTCAAACGAGCCTCATACTTGATAATAAATAAATTTAAATCTTCGACCTCTCATGGGACGAATGAATCTTCCATTATTCACATGTAAATTTAGTTTATAATCAAGTGGATGCACATCTATACAATCTCTGCTTGTTTCCATCTGCTTGTTAATGTCTTCTATTGTGTGCTGACTTCTATTTGCTTGATCAATTCTCTTGCTCAAATCTCTTTGGAGATCTTCTAGGAGTCAACGAAACTGCTATAGATTTACCTTTTCCTCCCGTTTCTTATCTGTTAAAATCTTTTCACTGGCCTGAAAATAAGTATTAATTGAAGATTGAATTAGCTTGCCATGGCTTGCGACTTTATTACTGTCTCCTAGTTGGCTTGCATCACCTTGATTATCATCCTTGCATCTCCCAATTGATTCACTTGGAGAGCTTTCAAGTGTGGAGGTTCCTTTTTCACGAGCAGCCCCGGTATTCTTAAAAATATCCTAAGCATCAACTGTGCTAACTAAATTGCTAGGCAGAGAAGCAGTGTCACATTCAAAAGAACCTTCAGGGACACCTAATCCTTCCTTGCCAGACATTTTAACTGAGGGTACCCGGTGAGAAAATCTGTACAGCTCCCTTGGAAGTATGAAAAATGATAAACCCTCGTCACAGTTAGCTTGCTGAAAGATGCTAACAAATCCCTTCACTTTGGCCAAATAAGCAACTCTAATACCAGTGTCCTTGGTAAAATCTGTCAAGACCTCCACAAATTGGTACGAGGGTCTGTGTTTCTCTAGCTCCAAACTCCATTTTGCATCCCAATCCTTAAAGAGGGCCCAAGTTTTCCCCTTCTTAGGATATATACAAAAAATACCTCTGAGTCCACCACTCATGCAATCCATTTTATGAGAGAACATCAAATGATCTACGGTTTCTTCAGTCTCTCCATATTCATAGCTCCCACAACCAACAGGCAAACCCTCATCACACCACTGTTGCTCAGCTTCGCTATCTACTATTGATTCTAGCCAAGTGATTCGCAGCTTGAAACCAGGTTTCAATATCTTTCGGATCCGGGCATAAAATCTCGGCATACCATCATGTGATCATAAATGGCCCATACTTGATTAACAGCAAAAGAGACATCAACCCTTTCTTTATCGAAATTGCTGAAATTTGGATCAGTACATATAAAGACTGTTGGTTTTAGATCCAAGTCAGATGTGTCCGTTTTCAATCTTTCATCATCATTCTCTAACTTGGTACCTGACCTCTCAGGCATGGATGCTTCATCTACTTCAGCTCCACTTCCTCTATTATTGTTTGATGGTATTTCTTCAAAATCGGAGCTGGCTTTGTGTTTGACCTCTTTACTGTTTCTATTCAAAATAGAAGCAACAGAACCAGCTGAAACATCTTTGTTTGGAACCCTGCCATCCGCAGTTGCTGCTTTCGCCTGCACATCATTCACATTAGATGAGCTGTTCCCCCTTGATCTTTTCGAAGTGGGGACAAAAAAATCATCATCATCGTTATAATTCTCCTTGTAAGAAATGTGTTGCAAATGCCTCAAAGATCTCCTAGATTGACGGCCTATACTGGGTCCAAAATTCTGAGCAGAAAGATCACCTCCATTCTCAGCTTTCACATCCATATGGCCATTAACTTTCTCATATGGTATAGTACCCCTACCATTTCCAGTAGCATTTTCTACCTTCACTTCTTTGGGTTTATTCCCACCAACATTAGCTGCCTTTCCTACATTAGGCATTGGATCTGATTCTGAAAACCTATATGGAAAACTCATACCAGAAGGCTTTCCAGCATAATTCTGCGGGAAGGCTTTAGAGGAACCCTGATTTGGAACTCTTTTCTCGTTCATGAAATGATTCCAGGTGGATCCAGATGGCGTAAACAACTCATGGGCAATGAAATCTGTCACGCCTTTTAATACAATCTGTCGTGCAGCTACATAATCCTCGTTTTGCATTTTCTTTTCTACAAGTTCCTTTGCTCTGAAAGCCTCCTCTTTGTTGCATTCCATGGCCAATTGAAACTCGAAAAATCCAGCTAGATACACTTGCTTATAGAAAATATAGCTAAAAAAACCACCAGCAAATTACCCGGTCCTATCTCACCAAAGTCCAACAAATCATCCAAAATCTTCACACTATGTCAATACAAGGCAAACAAGTTTAGCTCAATTTTTTCACTCATCCTTTTTTTACAACCAAAACATTTATTTAAAAAAAGAACTAATTTACCATTTAAAAATAAAGATCTAAAAACAAAATCTTCAAAATGGGGACAAATGAGATAGGAAAAGCATTCGCCCCTATGCAACAAACTTTAAATCATCCGGCTACTACAAAACTGTAGTATTTAACACCTGAGATTTTCATTGAGATGCAATAAATTATGACCACTTACCAACTTAACAGAACCACACAAGTGAGGGTTGCTTTGAAATAGAACTAGGAAATTTAGGATATCGAGGATAAGCCAATCACAAATTTTCATTTTGCATGTATATAAACACAAGCAAATACAGGCCAACTGAGACTAACAGTAACAACAGTTAACAAAACATTGATAGAACATTAAGTAATATCAACAAAATATACTTTGATATAATAGAATAAACAAAGTAACTATATATAAAACCCATCACATAAATTTAAACTTTCCTACGGTCGTCATCCCCTCCCCCCATCCCCGACCTAACAAACACACATTTAAGATGAGACCCAATATTACTTGGCCAAAAAGAAAGCAAAATACGAATCCTGGATAAAAAATAAACATAATTATAAAGCCAGTTACAACTCAAAATGCGGAGGCATGCAGACAAACATGTAAGGAAATGAAACCCAATTGAGCATGTGGAACAAGAAGAAAACCCTAGCAATGTATATCAAGGTAATAAGAGAGTTAAAGAGAAGGAACATGAGGGGGGGGGGGGGGGGGGGGGGGGGGGGGGGGAGGGGGAATGACGTGCTTTGACCAACTCTTGAATCTAGGGTTTGGGATTGGATGAAAATTTTAGAATACATTCTAGATCCGAGATCCGTTTGGATTGAAAAATTTTCAAATTCAACTTATTTCTTATTGTTTTCCTTCTAGGATTTTTTTGTCGAGCTTTGTCGCAAGAGTATATTATGGTAGAATCAGGCAAAACAACTTTTCTCCAAAAAGAATTGTGTTATGCCCCCCAATCCTTATAAAACAAATGAGTTGTCCGGTGATCCTTAAGTTTCAACACATTCGGTTGTTAACTCTTCATGTTGTTGCCGCGGTTTTAGGACCAATCGATGCCTCATCTGCATAGGTACTTATGTAATGTATTGTTTGTCACACATTTAATATAGCGTTCGTACTCACGTGCCTTCTAAAATCATAGGTCTTTGAGCCTTATGCATCAACCTTACAACGATAAAAGGATGAGACGTCCCCATGCTATGTTTCTTTCGGTCCAAACCCGGTGCCGCATTAGGTTAGAGGGCTAAGCTTTTATTGTTCGCCTCTGCATACTCAAGTGCGTTGCCCACCTAAGCGCGCAACACTAATAATCCAAGCCATCCCACATTACTGACTAATAATGGATAATCATATTTTTTAAATGTACTAAATACAACTCAATGAATGAGAAAAATTGATGTTGCATTAATGATGAAGATTTATGGAAAAATCGTTTTTTTTTTTTAATTTGGATATAAAATTATTGAATTTATGATTCAAATTTTTGTATTCATTCTTAATTCATTAATCATCTTTATGAATATGATAAAATAATTTATAATTCTATTTTAATAGTAAAAGGTATTGAGTCAAATTATGTATGATTGATGACAAAACATATTTATATGGCTTAAATCTGATATTATAACTGAAGATAATCTTAGAATTTCAATAAGACTCCTATGTGAACTCCAAATATATTAAAGGTAAACTTTTCTTCTTTTTGCTTTATATTTTAATTAAGTATATTAATCTTTTTAATAGGGTTAGTTTTTTGTATAATAGCTTAAGACTCGATATTTATTTTAATTTTATTTATTTATTTTATAAATATCGATTTTTAAAAACTTTATTAAATTTTCACAGACTAATTATCTATGAGTACTAGTTTATTAAAAATACCAAAAATTAGAAGCTTGTAATTAATAAATAAAATAAAATAATAATCTTAGAAAAAAAATAAAAACATGCACAATCAAAAAGCATTTGCTTATTCAAGAGTTGAATTGTATTATAGAAAAGGCCTAATTATAAATTAAACCTTTAAATTATATTTTTTAACAATTTTATCTAATTATTTTGAAATTTTAAAAAATAATATTTTTTATTTAATTTCAAAAGCACATTTTTAATGATTTTGTAATTTTATAATGAATAAGATGATATGACAAGTCGACTATATTTATTAAAAAGATTTATGAGTCATTAACAAAATTTTATCTTAAAAAATGATTAATTATAAAAATACTCTCTTTCTTTATAAATAATAACAAAAATACTTCTATTTTAATTTTATAACATTTTTACGCCTTTTATTTTCTTTTTTACTCTTGTTCTTTCTTCATTTGTAGCTAGTTCTTTGCAGAATATTAATTAGGTTGAAGGTTTCAATGTCCTTTTCAATTGTTGAAATCACCTTGAACGACGTCAAGGAATTGTTGCCTTCTTCACCATTTTTCTACTACATACCGTTGTTGATAGTTGCTACCTTTACCACCATTGAGCTCGCCGTCAACAATTGCACCTCCTGCTAGCTTCACTGCTTCCCTATCAAACCTTCCTCATTATGCAAAGGCAGCAGCAAGTAAGGGCAAATTAGTTCCCTCTTATGCCAGACCAATAATTGCAAGTTCAACAAACAATAGAGTTGGCAGAGGTCGTGGCAGAGGAGCTAAAAATGGTGGGAGAGGTGTTGCACCTGTCGGAACTCAAGAGAGTCGAGCAAATTGAGTAGTACAATGCAATTGTGATTAAATGTAGAGTATGACATTTCCTTTTTTAGGAAAATATTGTGTCTATTATCTTATTTGCAAACTTGTGCCTCTCTTTGTAGCAGCCTTTGCACTAATTTTTTCTAGGCAAATACTGCCTTTGTACCCACACATATTAACAGAATATTTTGAAGGCAGATAATGCCTTTATTTTCATCAATTCATACCCTTCTTAAACACTTGTATTCTCCATTTATGATTTATACTAGTACCATATATGCAAAAGGCATCCAACTTCAAGTTATATGGCCTATGTCAAAATTCTCAATAATCATAAATTAACATTGTCATTTATTCAATATTTCTGTTCAAATTACAAAACAAACATTTATCCAACAGTTAAGCTAAACTCATAGGCATTACAATACCAATACCAATGAGTAGTACAATACAAAACTTTCTCAAACCACATCCCCTCTTTGTAGCATTTTCTTCTCAGAATTAAGCTTTCTGCAGTCATCAAGTTTTCTGCAATCATCAAGTTTTCTGCAGTCATCAAGTTTTTTGCAATAGTTGACTCCATTACCATCTTCACTTTTATTACCTCTTCCAATGCGTCCTTTCAGCCTTCAAATGATTCATCACCTCTTTCGTATAAGGAAGGCATTCATATGCTCCAATTGAAGCATTACATGATCAGAAGTTCCAAATGAATCTTTCAATCAACCGAATACAACACCAATACCACTTCCATGCGCAACCTTCAAATTAGTAGACAAATATCAATTTGGGGGCATATGAACCACGAGAATAAGAACAACTAGGGTTACAAATTGCATATGAATTTGGGAATTAGGGATTTGGGGCATATGAAGCACGATGCATTTGGGAACAAGGATCTTCAATTTAAGATGTGAAAAACGCACCGTTTCTCATCTCTAAAATGCAGCATTTCTACTTTTGCTTTAAAACGCACCGTTTCTACGTGTTTAAGTTACCAGAGCGCCGGCAGCCACGTGGAATAAACTTCACCGGAAATTTCATTTATGTATCAATTTGACAAAATTGATAATGTCGCGCATGACATTGTTACAAATAAAAACACGTGATTAAATTGAGAAAAATGCCAAAGGTCGAGAATTCTTTTCCAATTAAGTCTTTTATGTCAGCAACAATTTCATTTTTCCATTTTAAGCTCATTGATCACATCTTTCATTCTTTCGTTGAGAGCAACATAGGCCACTCAAAGTACCTACAACTTTTGACCTAAATTCATAAAATAAACTAATAGCTAATGAAAATTACTTATCAATTAGCTCAGCATGCTAAAATCATCAAATGATCCATACTTATCTTGTAATTTAGGTATCCATAAAATATTCGTTTGAATTTTCATCTGTCAATAAAATCCACCTAGGAGCTTTCACTCTCAATTCTCTAGCTTGACATTTACCATACTTAACAGATCCGTCGTAATCGATTTTAATATTATTTTGTCTCACAGATCTTGCAATTGATGATGAAATCATCTCATATATGTTTTCAATTTGAATTTCCTATTATTATAACTTTTAAATTTTTGGATTCAAGATTTTAAGGTTTTAGAATGAAAAAAATAAGAGAAAAAAAGTTATAGAAGTTTTTCTATATATTCTATTTTTAATAAAAAGAGAAATAAATTTTGTTTAGCTATAGTTATAGTTATAATGCATCCTTTTCTTTCGTTCTTATGTCAGTATTAATACACGGTGTAGACGCCAACCTCATCCCAATTCAAGGGCCAATACAATCGTTAAAATATATTTTTCAAGTTAAATGTTTCAAAATTAAGTTAAGAGGCTTATTTGCACTTGGAGGCTTATTTGCACTTGGAGGCTAACGTTAGGGGGCGAAAATGTACCTTCTCCCAAAAGAGAAAAAGAAAAAGAGGGAGAACTTTGAAAGAGGGAAGAGAGGAGAAAAAGAAAAGTCATTTTGTAAGTTTGTGCGTTGAAGATAAAAATATAAACTAATTAACTAAACTAAACCCCTTCTGGACACCAGACGACGACTCGCTCACACTAAAGCCAAACATTGTACGGACCCATTTCACTCCTTTTACAGAATCAGATCTGTCCTCTGCAAAACAAATTCCTTGCTTCCTTTTTCTCTTTCGTTCGTTCTTTCCTTTTTCCTAAATCTGTTTTCAATGCCCTGACTATATGTTTAGTTAATAACCCAAAAGAATCCAAGAAAGCAACCAGAATGATCAGCTTCCTTTTCAAAATAATGGATAAGTTGTAAAGATTCTACTCAAATGGACTCCGAAACAGCGTCGTCGGTGGATGAACAGGTAGTTGTTGTTGGTGGTGGTGGTGGTTCAGTTGGACCTGATACAAGAGGTAGGCATCGGATTCTTGCTGAACTTAAGCGCGTCGAGCAAGAAATCAAGTTCTATCAGGTTACCTTTCTCGTTTCTTGTTAATTGTTTCTTTTTTCTTTTTCTTTTTCTTTTTTTGTGTATGCAACAAGACAATGTTGCAGCTTTCTTCTTTATCTTTATTACTTGAAAATATTGCGGGGCGTAAAAAGGGTATGTTTTTATATTGTTTAAAGTTGTTCTTTTTAAGACCCCCTTTCTATTTCCCTGGTAAATTCAGTTGGATGCTTGCTCTGGTGGTTACAGATTCAACTGAATTTTTAAGATTTTGTTTTATATTTTAATGCTCTGACCTATTTCATGTGTATTTAGAGTTATTTTTTGAAAATAGACCTTATATTATTTCTTCATATTCAAAAAGGTAAATCAGATATTGTTGGTTACTTTTGGCATAGTTAGCTAGTTGTATTAGGTAAAGAAAGATTTGTGGTGGATTCAAGAAACTGGAAATTGTAATATTTTCTTTGTATATGTAAGTGCCAAGTTATGCGTAATTGTTTTTATGGAAAAGGCTAAAGTTGTACGCAATTTGTCCAAAATGATTTCAAACGAAAACTAAAGTATGTGGCAAAGTTTAGTTTGTCATCTTGGTAACCTTTACTTTTTGTTTTAGTCTTTTAGACTTATGGAACTTCTGTAGCTGACAATGTTAGTCTATTGTGTTCCTTATACATGTTATCATATCTATCTTGATTAAGAAGTAGTGTGAATCATATAAATAACGGGCATTTTGTTCCTGGAGCTGCATACATAGATTCAACCAGTTTTGACATAGCATGTGTATAGTAATGCATTATACAATCATATTTAGTACAAGTTCTAGTGAAGGGCAGTGGTAGGATTGAAATGGTTAATATAATATCATAATATCCCTTCTATTGCAGTTATGAAATAGGAAAGTACCACCTGAGAGGTTGGGACCAAATGCCTGCTTTCTGAGGGAAAGAGGTCATCTTCTCCTATACCTGCCTCTGAGACAACAAAGTTATCATATGTTGATTTTACACTCAGTAAATTAGCAATCCACAATGATTTTGACTGATTTCCTAGAACTCCCTGTCAACCCTTTTAAATAAATATATTGTAAGCTACATATTCTTGAATATTCGTAGAAGTTGCTTTGGTATCTAGTTGGGTTAAAGTATAGGACTTGGCAGTTCTCACATGCTGATACCCCTTCGAAAAATTCCTTCAGATTTGTGTAATTACCTGTTGCGCACCAATAAGTAAACACTATCTTGTATGGCTATTCTCTGTCCTAGTGCTGTGATTGTTTATTGCTGATTAAGAAGCCCATTGACATTGCATGTGTGTGGAGATTTTGAAAAAGAGAAAGATATCAATGAAAAGCTATGAAAATCTTCATCTAAGGTTTATGCATTTCTTTTCAGCTATTTTTATTGCACTTTTCTTTGTTTTGGAGTCAACAGGTTTTTTAACCTGGCATATCCTTTGGGTTTAGGAAATTTGACTACCTTGTTGATGTGGAGTAATGGCTTACAGATTGAGGCTTGCTCCTTACTAATTTTCCTTACATGACATGGCATGGAAGCTATTTTTACTGTCTGAAAGAATGTAGAAGCATGAAAACAGGGTGGGAAATATACTCCTTTCTTACCATCTCCCAGCTTCAGTTTTTGTATTGAAGGCATGCATTGCATATCAATGAGGATTCACCATCATGTATTCCCTTTTTTCTTTCTTTTAAGTTCTATAGGAAGTGATTGTGGTATTTGCATTCCTTTAAATGGCCTTAAGGAGAATTTTCAGTGTATATCATTCATTTTGTTTCGTAAATCTCATACAGGAAGAGTTGGAGGAGCTTGAGAAAACAGACAATGTGTCAACAGTGTGTGAAGAGTAAGTGCAGGAATGACAGTCTTTCCCAAAAAAAAAAATGAAAAGAGGATAAGAAGTTTTCTTGTCACTAATTTGATGATTAAAAGTCAGTTTTTTTTTTTTTGGTGCTCCTCAGATTGCTGCGGAATATTGAGACCATACCTGACCCCTTACTTCCAGAGTAACTTCTATGACATCTTTGTATTCTCTTTGGCTGTTTTAGCATAACATCTTTTTTTATCTCCAATGCTTAGTAATCATTTTATTACTCAATTACAGAACAAATGGTCCTCTAAACCCAATATGGGATCGATGGTTTGAAGGGCCCCAGGAATCTCAAGGTTGTCGATGTTGGATACTCTAACTCAGCAGTTGTGTTCATTATCAGCTGGAGGCTTCAATATATGTCACATAACAGACTTGGGAACATGTTACAGCACAATTATTACCTCAGTGAATGATCCATTAATTTTCTACTGTTTGCCACACAGTTCTTAGGTTTACTCAATAGTTAATGTAGAATCTCTTCTCCTGTTCAGATACAATTTGTAAATCAGTCGTCGCTGCTACTAAGAATGATTACATGCATTTTTTTTTTCCACAACATTGTCAGTGTGCGTCTGGCTGTGTTTTTTTTTTTTTTTTCTGTTTTTTTTGGTATGTCTGTAGCTCATTTAAATTCATGTAAGCGGCAAGGTATTGTTAGGCGTGTGATCTCTTTTTTTGTTTAGTGATACTTTCTATTTACAGCAATATCTGACAGAGTTGTTTAGGTAAAGCAGTAATCAGATGGGCTCAGGACCTCTGGCTACTCGGCTTCAAGAAGAAATACACTTTGCATATTAGCAGTCATAATTTAAGCTTGCTAGGCCTTCAAAATACAAGTAACTTCTTACAAAGAGACAGGAAATTGAATCATTTTTATGGGCAAAAGAGAATCCCTTGAAACAAGCTCAGTTAATAGACATTACAAGAATTCTTCCATGCGGTTTTCTGCCCTCTAAGCAGATCAGAGCTGGTCTAAGAGGGTGAAAAGCTGGAACCTTAATTTCACAGCACTTCTGCACTTATGTCTTGTTTTTGTCAAAGGGGTTTTATAGATCGGTGAAACCCTCCATGAGGGTGATTATGGGACATGGATTAGAGTTAAAAAAAAAAAAAAAAGAGTACATGGGCGAGGGTAATTCAAGTAGTAAATGGTTTGTACGTGATCAACCTCTAAGGGGGAAGGATATCTACTTCAAGGACAGTGACCTAAGTCCTTCACAGAATTTACACGTATGTACATTTGAAAGCAAAAGAGGCAATTACAGAACTATTTTAAGTAGACAACAGGTGCTTCAGCTGGAGTAGATGTTCCTCATCAGAAATGTGAAGGGATAGGCGAAGATTTGTTAGAAGTGATTCTTGCTCCCAACTTAAAGGACCAGAAGCATACAATGCCCGCACTGTTGACTTGTAAGCTTGAAACTCTAGTTCATGAATGTTGGCCTCTAGCTTCTGTTCAAAATATGGAGTTGAACTTATGTTGACAGAAGAGCAAGGAAACGATGATGATTCGGCATCTGAGTTATCTGATATGGCCTCCAATGCTTTGCAGCAATTATGACTAGGAAAGTCACAGAAATTGTTCGAACTACAGCTAGCAACAGAGCATTGGTCGCTTTCTTCAGTTGAAAGTGACTTGGGAGAATTACATAGCCAGTCAGTTGCTCTTTTTGCTGTATAAGCATCCATCTCAATAATTCCCTCCTTGAATTTCTCATCTGCTCTAGCTTTTTGAGAAGAAATGTCATCTACCTGCCTAAACAGAGGAAGTTTTCTTGTGAGAGGCCTGTGACATTTTCTCAAGTCCTTGCAAGCTCTTTCAAGACAATAATAAGTATTGCTTCTGCTTATCATTCTTGCAGGGAGACACTTTTGTTTATCCTTAGGATGTGTCTTTCTGTCTCTCTTTCTCAAGCGTGAACCTTCGCCTATCACTTCTGCCGGAGAACTGTTAGACAAGCTACCAGAAAGTTTTGACTCGTTTTCTGTTGACTCTTTTGTAGGTTCTTTATTTTGAGCAACCTGCAGTGAGACCTACACAGATATCAGAGATGCTGGAACACCAACCACCCAAAATGGAAGAGTCATTATAGTACGTAAGCATGATGAAAATATTAAAAGTCTACTATACAATTTGCAGAAACTTTTGCTATAGGAATCATAATTGATGTGATAATGAAAGAAGAAAGTAGCACATGGATGAAAATGAAACAAAAGATACTGCAATACCCAAAAGAAAAAGATTTGAGTCCATAAAATCGGAACATGCATGTTCACATATATCCTGATGAGACACATACTGGATTACAGGCACAGATCGCATGAAGTGGCAAAGAGAAATAACTGTTAGAAAGGTTTCTAAACAAGTCAAGAAGATCTAGAGAGCGAATTATTGGGTTGCAGTGCCAGTAATCAAATTACATATACAAAGTTCATAACTAGCACTTGCCAATAGAAAGAAAATACATAGCAAGATCCTTTTCTTGGACCAATTATATATCGAAAAACAAGAGCATGTCAAGAGTACACTAAAGCACAAGGAAAACTATATATTACCTTCTCCATCACTGACCACTTATTCTTATTCCAAGTTTGATGAATCCTCAGCTTGGACTCATGAAATTCTTTGAGTTGAATGGAACCAAACAATCTTATGACAAAAAGGTCATTGTTCTTCAACACCTTGACAATTTTTCCAAACCTCCAACGTTGAATATCAAACACCTCCGCTACATCACCGACCATCCATCTTTTCTTCCTTTTACTAGGAGGCTGAGGCCTAACATCCTCCTTGTGCACCTTCTCTATCACAGGCTCTCCTTCAGGGTCTGCAAGTAAGTAATACCTAACTATATAACAGTCACCATCCACCGAAATTAGATAGCCTGGAAACCAGGAGCCACATGGCTCGTGTACTCTTTTGAAGACTTCTACTGAGTTCCCTTCTTCAAACCCCATGATTCAACCTCTCCTAAGATTAATCTTGAGCCAGCAAATACTGAATATAGTTTAAAGAAACAAAAAGAGTAAATATTTCATCTTTTACTATAATTAAGAAGAACAAAAAAGAAATTGTACTCGATGTTTTTAATTGGCTGGAGCAGATCAAAGGAACCCAGAATCACATCCATAAAGTGCTAAAATAGTAATTCTCAGATCTTGAAAACCCAGAAAAGTACAAGTCACTCACTCAAGTACTAAAATAATACCTAAATCTTGGAAAAAAATATTAAAATCTCCTAGAAATTCTTAGAAGTTCAAATCAGCCATTCAACAAAAATCAAATTCACAAACACCTTATAGCTAGAGAGCTAACATAAGCATATCATTGTTTCCACCAGGTGGTAGATTGTCCTCACACCACAAACTCAGTTAGTGAACTGAATCAAAAGAGAAAGAAACGAAAATGACAGATACCCAGAGATTAAAAAATCTTAATTACTAATTAATAAATGTCAAACAAAAACAGTTGCTAGTAACAAAAATGACCCATAAAGAATTCAGAAAGAAAAGATAATGTTAAAAGAAGATGAACATAATTTAGAACCTTTGGAGTGACAATTGCAGAGGAAGAGGACACAAGTTTTGTTGTGATCATGACCACATCTTCCCACTTATTGGCTGTATATGTGCTCTCTTCTTTGCTTGAAAAATTGTCCATGGATCAGCTTCTTCTGATGGTAACTTTTAAATTTTTCTTCTGATTAGCTAATGTTGTGATGTAACATTTGAACTTGTTTTCACTTTTCAATTTCTGGTTTGATATTAATCATGCCAAATGGGCAATGTAATTGGACTAGGACCTCTGTGCAGCCTTCTTTTCTAATTAGGTAATGTCAACTCAAATTTCATTGAAATAGAGTCAATAATAGCATGAACAAGTAAGTACTATATTGAGCAAACTAATGTAAATATATAATTTTTGGTGATTAGTTAGATCATGTGGAAGATATTTGCCTTAATAGTTTCTTAGATAATAAATTAGTGAATTATGAATCATACATCACCCAATATTATGCCAAGAACAATAATTTTAATTTTATCTATTACTAAAACATACCCATTTGAGTTCTTCTAATGAATTCCGTTGTTAATAGCAGTTACATCGTTTATAATTGACGACAGCATTATTACTAATACACATTTAATTCTTTATAGAAGAAATTAGAAAATTTGAAATACAAGTAGCACCTTCTAAACAAAAACTTTTTCTTTTTTATATATTTAAAAAAAAAATATAAAATATAATTTTTATAAAAACTAAAGGGATGTTCTTTATTGTTTTCGTTTCATGTTTTTATTTATTTTTCAAATAAAAAAATAAAATTTGTTTGTTAAAATTGTTTTTGTTTTCTCTTTTTAAATCTTTTTATATAGTGTTTAAAAAATAAAATAAATTTAAATAAACCGTCTTTGTGCTCGCGTGAATCCTTTTATTATGTCTCGACGAAAGTCTGATTGTTACGAATAACGGATCAAAATAACTTCGTCTATTTGGTCAAAATCTGTCGTATCTTTGGTATTATTATAAGTAGCTGTATTTTCTTGATTATCAGTAAAAATTGCTACACGTTTGGCTTTTCGTGAACGAATTTCATAATCTTCCGCCATATTTTCTTCATTTTCTCCCTTTTGTTGTTTCAAATCGTCATTTTTATAATTTTTGTTTTCTATTTTTTTCTTCACATTTTTTTTTTAAATTTATTCTCCATTTTTCTCTCCCCACAACTTATATTTTTTTTATTTTTTTTCTCCCCTTACATTCTTATGTAAAATAAAAAATAAAAAACTATTTAGAGAAAATAGCAACTAAAAACATTAAACATTTTCTTAGTTCTTTTATAAATAAAAAACAAAAAACAAAAAATGATACCAAACTAATCCTAAACTTTCAATAACTTTGCTTTTACTTTTACCCATTAACGAAAAAATAAAATAACTCGGAACATATTATTTCGATCTTATCAACTTAATGCCGCGATTTTAGAGGACAGAAATTTTTCATATTTATCTTCTTATATATTGATTTAAGTTACTTTCTGTTGTTTTTTCCCCTAATCCTAATTATTTCATTTTTCTTCTTGTTTGTTGTATGATTAATAATAGAAATATTTTTTTCTTGTGTCTCTATTAGGAAGAAATTAAATAAAATTAGTCGAGTTTGCAGTTTTAAATTTAATTTTTTATAAAACTCGGTCTTTATTTAGGAAGAAATTAAAGTCTCCATCTTTCTCCATTTATTTGAATCTTTTATAAATAATCATTATTTATTAATCATTAAAAGAAAAAAAGAATTTCCCCCTGAAAAGATAACCTTGTTTAGTAGATGTTTTTGCCTTATTTAGTTGTTGTCGGATAATAGTATACTAAGAGTGGGAGTTAGAAGTGACATCATCTCAATAAAATGTAGTGCTTGGCCTTCTTATCTAAATACTGGAAGGATAATTTTAAAGTAATTATTAGAAAATGTGACCCTTATCTTCATAATTATATATGAAAAAAAAAAAAAATCAGTTGTCACTGTTCCAGTATTTATATGATTTTAGAGCTTCTGTTCTGGGCACATTCTTGTGTGTCATTTTGTCAATTATTGCAACATATGTTTATATTGGCGTATTTGGTGGGGACCAGGGAGAAGAGAAGTGGGACTAATTTTATATGTTGGGCCCATCCCTTCGTAGTCCAGCCCAAGTTTGTTAAACTAGCCTCAGGCCCAATGCTCATCAAATAAATTCGGGCCATACTAAATGTTCTTCAGGGCCTTAGCTTTAGGATCCATCGCGATTCTTAATTAATTATCCCACCTGCACTTCTTAGAATAAATTGGGCTGCTCGAGTACTGCTAAGAAAAACAATAATAATTAACTGAACCAATAGTTTCAGTTTTAGTTTTTCTTAAATTTTTTAGATTGTTTACAATACAGAACTAAGGAGATTTAAAATTAATAGTAATTTAGCTAATTACTTATTACTAAATATATAAAAAATCCAATTTCTGTCACAAATAAATTAGACAATATTAAAAGAAATTGCAAATTAAACTTACTAAGAGCCTCCCAATAGTGTTATTTGTTCATAATTTTTATAATAAAGGATAATATTAAGTAACACATTTTATTTAAGTCCAATATATTTTTTATTTTTTATTTTTTATCTTGTATTTATTCCCATGAACAGTAATAGTTTTAGTTTTTTTCTTTTTATTTTTAATTTTTAATTTTTATCAATAGAAAATAAAAAAATTATAAATATCAATAAGAAAAAATATTAAAATAATAAATAAAATTTAATAGTAATATTCAAAACTGTGAAGCGCATAGCGTAGTTAACCAATCTATAGTCACAACTCTTGCTTCATACAACTTGTAAGAGGAAATTATTTAAAAAAAAAAAGGTTCAGGCATTTGAATATGTTTAGTTCAGTCATATGTTGCGAGATTCATCGTACCAAAACGAAGGACCACTAGCTCAACCAGATAAAATAGCAACTCTCTCTCAAATTCACTGTTGGATGTAATGGCGCCTCACTGTGTAAAGATTAAAAAAAATACTACCGAATAAGGAAGAAGTAGTATTAAAGAAAGCATTGCGTCACCCACCCATGCTAATGCTACTCTATGATAATGATTAAGTGCAATGCATTACTTTGATTATCTTAATATAAAATTCTTTGGAAGACTTAAACACTGTTTTAAGTTACATGATTAATTATGGTCTTAGTTATTATTATTAATACTAATAATTTAATTTACCTGAGCAAGTTGTCTTACTGTAACTCTCCCCTCCACCCCACGTTCATTTTTGCTTCCTTCAATGAACAGAGAAGCCATAAGTTTTCACTTTGCTCAAGACTAGTGAAAGCGAAGAGAGAGTGTCAAGAATAGGAGGAGGCCATGTGAAGCCAGCATGCCTCGATCATAAAGCCCACTACTTTTGGCAGTTCGGCTACGCTTCCAAAAGCTACCCAAAAGATTATTTATTTATTTATTTACATTAAAAGTGGAAACAAAAACACACAAACCCACATGCATTTCTTTGATAAATTCTGCAATTACCCTATAAAAATGGCCGTTATATGCATCTATATTATCTTTTCTCCTTTTGCTATCAATTTTTGTCCTCTTTAGCCTAGCTTTTTTAAATTGCCAAGACAATTATAACCCTTAAATGACTATTGTTTCATTAAAAGATAATATAACAAAATTTATATATATGTATAATCTCAAATTTCCACCCTATGTGGTCTAAGGAGAATGATCAATGATAATAATGCGGCATGCCCAAAAAATATTCCCTAACCTATAATGTCTAAGAGTTATATCAACCAAGATTAAATCTTCACCTGTACATATATATATATATATAGACTAGGATTCTGGGAAAAGAATGAATCGTATTAATAATACACTTCAAGAAAATACCCTAATCTAAGATCTAAAAGAAATTAATATATGTATGTTGTGATCAATTATATTAATGCCCCTAAGTCCCTACTTTCGTCATCCCAAGACAATAGCATGTAAAGTGTATCAATTTGGCAAAAAAAAAAATGAAATTTCTATTTAAAGGGCTTTTTAGTGAAACAAGGAATGAATTATGAGGTCAATAGTATAGTTTTTTTAAGTTAGGTTATATATGTAAATAGCAAACTTGAAGAACTTGTGATCAAGACAGATGAAACAGAAACTATGGCTGCAGCACTTGTTTCAAGCTATCAAACGCAGCTGACCCTTTATTCTTTGTATGTGTGCCAGTGTTAGAATTGATCAGTGTAAGTGAGAGCTTCAATAATTTTACATTTTGTATTAGGGTTAAACATTTATCTAAACAACATATAGAAACAAGATTAACATAAACACGAATGTAATTAATTATGATAAGATTTGTGAAGTTTAATTGAAATAAGGAGCAAGATCTAGCACAAAAACATGCTCATGTATGGATGATGTCAAGTCATGTGCAGGCTTTGATCCTCCCTTTAAAAAGAAGTAACAGAAGCAAAAAAATAAAATAATTGATACCTGTGTCATGTGGATGATAAGGAAAATTGTGCTTTTAGATAACTGTGAAAAATTTGACTATTGTTTTGCGCTTGACACATATTCCATCCATCCAACTCTAAGCTGACATGAGAACTGAACTGGGAGCTGTCATTAGATTCTGATTGTATATATAAAGCCAAAGCAAATGGATGATATATAGGCCTTCCCTACCATTGTTATGCCTATTCTTTCATCCACATTACATTCTGAATACCCTTTTTCTTCCATCCATGTACTGCTTCCACTTTTCTTTCTTTCTTGGGCTGCACTGAAAATAAAAGGTGTTGGTGGGAATGAGATGAAGATAAATTTTGTTTCTTTCTTTTATTGTATTGATCAAAAGTATAAACATGTCTTATTAATTTAATTAAGTTCATTTGTTTAATTTAATAAAAAATTACTTTCCGTACGCATTACAACAATTAAAAGAGACGAGTGATATATAATTTATTATTTAAAATTAATTAATATATATCGCTTATTTATTCATTTATATATATTAAATCTATATAAGAAATTTTTTAAAATTTACTGTATGCAAAGCTAAGAAATACGTTTAAAAAAGCTATAAGTTTAATTAAGTTTATTTGTTTAATTCAATTAAAAATAAAAGAAAAATAATTAAATTTTATATACACTATAAGTTATTAGTTTTAATTGATTTTATTTATCTCAACTTTTTACATATTTATCTTTTAGCAATGGAGTCAATTAGTCAATAAGAATAATGCTTCCCGAATTGCAAACAGACCTATGGAAGCAATAACATGGGAGGGAAATAGATGGGAATTGAAACGGTTAAAAAAAGAAAAGGCAAACAAATTAAGGAAAAGAGAAAAAGAAAGAGAATTCCCTCCAAAAATAGACATTAAAATAAAAAGGGGGCCATGTGAAGCAAGGGGGTAGAGTAAGCAGTGTTCAAAGTGGTCCAGCTACTGAACCCCAGAGAAGAATCAGAATCCCATCTCTTCAGTTCATGATTGATTGGGCATTATAAAATCCATTTTAGCCCAATCAACTAATTTGCATCATAAACTATAGGGAAAAATATAAAATAGGGCTACACCCTAAGCATATAGTAATGGGGGAACATTGCAGAAAAACGAACATATATTATAATTAAGTGGGCGCATTTCTCTTGGCAATAACTTTGAATAATCATTTTATCTGCTTGGACATCCTATATATATAATTTATCATATAACTATATAGACCTGACATTTTTATTTTTCTAATCTATAAATGTTTCAGGGCTGGCCTAACTAGGAGCCAACTATATACAATTAGCATTTCACTCCATATATTTGGGTAAAAGTGTACGGACCACAAAAGTGCTTGTTAACTTTTAACACAGACTATTGTTGAAGAAAGGGAATGTAAAAGTGAAATCCAAAAAACTTAACTGAATAGAAAATGAGGGAATGTGGACTGTGGAGAGAACATGGGAGCTAAGGTTGGATGGAAACCGGAAACTGTGTGCTATCTCATTACATTCATATAACCAGGACATGGGCATGACATGAGAAGAAGAGACACGGTCTACAACAAAACAAAAACTGAATGTGATAATTATATTTTTCCCATAAAATTTAATAGTCTTGAATAACATATGAATTTAATTCAATATACAAAAAAATAATTTATGATGCCATCTAAACAATTTCTTTTTGAAAAACAAATCAGACTGAAGTCAGAATCCATACCTAAATTCAGATTTTATTTTTTGTTTTAGTGATATAATAGCAATACGTCAAGGGAACGACTGAACTTGGAAGTAAGAATCTGACAAAGATTGAATGATAACTGTAGAGAAAGTTTGGACATTCTAATATCTAAATAATATTGAATTTTCTAAACAAATTTACAGTGAGTGGTTAGATCAGAAGTGTGCTGGAAGCAGGTTTATGAAAAAGCTAAAGTCAAGAAAAAGAATGTGCACATCTGAAATGCATGTGAGTAAAATTAAAAGAGAGAGGTAAAAAGGTGTAAAGAAAAAGAAAAAGAAAAAAAAAAAAAAAAAGAGAGTAAAGGAATGCATGCTCTCTCTCTCTCTCTCTCCCTCTATATATATATTATATATTATGATATATAATAACAATGATTGGATGATGGATAAGACACATGATATGAAAGAGATGTTAGGGTTGGCTAGAAGAGAGGATACGTATGAATTTACAAATTAATAATAATTATTATGATAAGGAATAGGGCAGAAGTTTAGAAAGAGATAGAGGGTCACATGGAGGAACCCAGAAAAGCTCTATATGCTTATTGGGTTATTTAGGTCCTGAAGACAGTCCACATGGGATGGCAGCATCACCCTAATCTTACTAACAGTACATCCCTTTTTCTATGTTATACTAGTATTTTTTTTAATATTTTAAAAATTTAAATTTTTATTTTTTATTTCATAATTTTATGCTAAAACTCTCTTTCATCCAAAGTCAGGAATGGTTAATTAAATTTAATTTTATTATTTAATTTTTTATATAGTATATAAAGTATCAATATACTATATAAAATCAATATAATTAAAAAATTAAATTAATATAAATTTTATCATTAAATTACAGTTCTAATATAACAAAATTAACAATGAAAATATTATCTATTTTATTTTAATAATTTAAAATTAAATTATATAATTTTTAATATTTTTATTAATATAAATAGTTTTAAAATATTTAAATTTTATTAGAATTTAATTTTATTAAAAATTAAAATAATTTAAAAATACTAATTAATTATTTTTTACAAGCATTAAAATTAAATTTTATATTAAAATTAGATAAAAGAGTTCTACTATAATAAATAAGCTATAAGAGGCAATTTATATATTACAGTAAAAATAAAATAAAATATTATAAAATTAAGCCTAATTAACGGTTGTTTACGGTTATTCTGATAAAAAATTAATAAAAAATTAAAAATAAAAATATATTTTTTAAATACTAAAAAATAATTAGACAAATAATAATTACCCCATTTATTAACATTTTGAAGCCCCACCGTAATAAAATGGCCATCCCAAACTCATGCATTGGGCCTCCTTTTCCTTCTTTTGGACATTTGAGTTTATTGGATAGATTTTATTTTTTTATTACAAAAGTATAATTTTTTGTTTTTAGCGTTAGCTTGATTTTGAAAGAAACTGTACTCTGGTATAATGTGTTATAATGGTATTATTAACTTTTTAAAATCACAAGCACATTAGATCTATGATCAATTAAACTTTCAAAGCTTCCACTCTTTTAAAGTTTAAATAGAATGTTGCTAGATTATTTGCTTAAAACAGATTATAAAAATAAATTGAAATATAAATAAAACATATAAAATTATATATATATTTCAAATATCAAACTAGTTTACAAATGAAGTTTACTATCTTAATTTAATTGATCTGCTCTGCTTAAATTAATATCATTCCAAAGCAAGTTGCTGCTTCAAATCCAATGAGGATACAGTAAATAAAATTTGCATGTAACAGAAATCATAAGTTTCTAAGTTAAGAAATTGTTCTTCAAATTGTGGAGAACAAGATCCACAATGCATAGATTCTGCATAACAGTTGAAGCCGCAAGCAAAGAAGTCTGAAAAACAGGGAACTCCAAATTTTATTATTATTATTATTTCTAATTATGATTTGACTGGAGGAGAGGAAGCAAGTTGATATTTTCTTGGGAGTATAAATTCTGATTATAGAAAGTGCAATATTTGTGTAATTCCTAATAAATGCTAAGGGGCGAATCACGAACCCCCAAAAAGATTTTACTAAATGTGCTATTTTTGAGTTTAATCTTATTTTTCTTCTTAAAAGAAAAAAAAAAAAAAACAGTTTTAGTTTATTTTTAATGAATTACTTCCTGGCTTTTATTTGACGTCTACACATTTAATGTGGATTTCGAAGCCCCAAATCATAGACCTTTTCTTTTCAGATATGTTGATTTGTTCTTTATTTTATGAAAATAAAAATGTCTTCCTCTCTTACATATATAACTTTATTTTTTATATTAATTATATGGATTCCTTTAATTAAATCTAAATTGTTAATTCTAATCTTACAAAAATCACACTCCAAATTTCTTTTGTTATAACAACTTATTGTTTAGTGTCAACTTTTTATGCTTATAACATTGCCATTATTTTATTTTGAAGTATTAATATTTAGAGATATTATGGAATTAATCAACTTAATGATAAAAATGTCGTTAACGAGTTAACTCATGTGCTTCAATAGAAATCCTCATAAGAATTGTTTTTGTTGAATTTTAATTTCTGAACTAGATATACAATTTTGGATTTCTTTCAATATAGTTTAGTTTAATTTAAGTTATTCTAATAAAGGCATTTTTAAGTAAATAGAAAAGTTATACTAACTATTAATTCATAGCCCTAAATTACATTAAAATACTGATACTAAATAAGCTTTTATTCGTCAGCAAAGAGTCCGTCATTTATTTAATCTATAATTAAGTATTTTATGATTGTTTTTTTATATCACCAGCTCAAAATCTTAATTTAAACTGATAAAATATGGAGAACCTGTCATCTAACAACTAAATTAATTATCACTGAAAACTTAAAAACATAACCGCTATCTATATACATCTTTTTTCTCCCTTATTGCGGTCGATAGTCTTACTTTATAATTCACAGTAATTAATTTCAATTTTTTCTTGTTTTCTCTACTAGTTCTTCCAATCACAATAAATAACTAAATCATATCTTTATCTTATTTGTATATGTTGGTTAGAATATGTATAGATTGTAATAGCAAAATTTCTTGTATTTTTTTAGTAGTAAATTAAAAAAATAAAATTCAAAAATATATTAAAAAAAATCTCATGACAGTTAAGATTTCAATATTCATAAATAAATCAAGACTTTTCAACAATAAAGATAAATTTATTTAGTTGAAAATGTGTTTAGGATTTTATGGTATAGTTATTTTTCTTAGTTCTTTGTTAAATTTTCTTTTGATGAAATACTATAAGGCTTTTGTTTTATTTTTCTTCAATGGGAATTTGTTTGTCTTTCGTGGGAGTTAAAATGATTTTGAGTTTGATATTTAAAAGATCGAACTCACTTAAAAGGCTCGTGAAATGACAATAAAATAAGTCTATGTCTTACTATAGCTACCGAGTTGAAATTTTTTTTTGCAATGTGCCAAATGCAACCATGAGGCTATATATTGTTGTTTTATCAATATGACTAATAAAGCTCAAAGAAAAAATTTATCTGTATAAAAATATTTTTTTTAACACAGTAAAATTTATTTATTTATCGTAAATTATACTTATTAATTATTATTAACGAGATACTCTTTTAATTTGAGAAAAAGAATTAATTATTACTATAAATCAAACAATTGAGGTTAGAGTTGGAATAGGATGCAATACACATAGATTTCATGAAATATACGATGCTTTCCAATTAAAATATTGAATAAATCGAGTTTCAGATTCTTGTGAATTAGATTGGCACTCGTGGAATGGAGGGCTCGTGGAATGCATGGAGAAGACCATAATGTAAAATCTAAACAAAATGCAGATCAAGTCTGCTTTGTCCAAGTCAATCAATTATTGTTCTTTGAATGATCATTCTAAGAATCTTTTCTGTTTGTTTTTTTTTTCTTTCACCGGCCAAAAATAGTATTTATAAACCCTATAAATTGCAAAAGGTCATGTTCACATGAACATGATCATTGCAATCCAAGGCTGCTCTAATCACTCGCATACCATATTTAATTCTATAAATTATTTAGCCTCAGTTTTTTAAGATAGTTATGATCAAGTGCTATTATTCTGTTTAATATGCTAATTATCCGTATTCATGCTGAAATCAGAAAATAAAACAAAATACTGGTCCTTTCTTTGCCTAATAACGTCAATTTCATTCTCTTTTTTCTTTTTCCTAAGAAAATTGCATGATTTAATCAATTCAGAGCAAATTTAGTCTAAATAGCATCTTAGTCAAACGACATATATAGCAAATATACAAATTGTTAATTATTTATTAAAACATGGCATTGCCACAATATTTAAAAGCTAATCGATCAACTTATTAACCCAGCCTAAGTGATAACCCTCATTGGTCTCACTAACATAAATAATAATTAACCTAACTTCTGCGACATTAAGTCCGCCTCTTAATCTCCAACTCCGTCGCTTCCAACAGCCACCCCCGCTGCCACTGTCCTCTCACAACCATATGCGTTTTTTATATTCCCTTCGTTTTACTATTTTCAAGGACTGTATCCTATCCGAAAACGATAACTCTCACATCTCTCTCTACCTAAGCAAATACAAATAGAGCATATAGACACTTAACCCAAAGTGCTCTTAATTCTTATACACATGGAGAGATCAGGAAAAAGAGGGAAGAAACAGAGATGTTACCTTCTAATAATTTCTTTTTCTTTTTATGTTTTTCCTTTTTGCTCCTCGTTTTTCCATATATGCCTGCAGCTTTAATATCTAAGAAACCAATACTTCTTTTCCATTTTTCATGAGCCTAAGTTTCAATAATTGCATCGAGAAATTATTTTACACGTATAGAAATATCTTATTCTGTATGAGTTATTGATGCGTTCATCTGATTATAATTTTGTGGCGCAGTGGCAATGCAGTTACAACGACTAACTAGCGAGTAAACGCCCGTCAACTAGTGCCATTTTAGCGAGCCGGTGACGCTGAGGGCCGTCGATTAGTTTGACGTGTCGTTTTATGATTCAATAGAATAATATATAGACAGCGAAAATAAAAGGTTATTTTGGGGTGCTGACGAGGTGACAGGACCATCTGTGCGCCTCCAATCACGTTTGTTAAAAACCATTTTCTTTTTCTCTCGCCTTCCTCGTGATGAGCGTTTAACGTTCATATATCTCTTTGTTTCTGGGACAGCTTTAAAGTGGGTCGTATGTGGGCGTTGGGGAAAAATGTAAAAAGGAAAGGGTGCACGTGCAACTCACCTCAATACGTACTATTTCAACCAATAGGGGTTGCACAGACTTATGCTCCTTATAAAAATAAAATACTCGACTATTCCACTATTCGCACAAGTTTTGATATTATATTCAAAGCTTTTTAATGATATATGGTTTTTGGGATTAATAGGTTTGTTAAATTTAGCTTAAACATGAAGATGATATTGGGAATAAAACATTATCTTCCATATTTATTTAGTCAGTATTTGGTCCGTCTGCCCTTTTTTTTTCATCGTTAAATGTGAATATTGTGGAAGTAAATTAATTTCTAGTAGTATTATATTTGAATGTATATATATTATGCTTACTTCAAAAAATAATAATACTTAAAATATAATATAGATTAACTAATTTTATATATCAATTAAGACTAGAATATGTAAAATAAGTATTTAAGACAGCTAATAAGTTTCATATGAAATTTGAATTTTTTTTGGAAAAAGAAATAATAATAATAGAGAAATATAAAATTTTAAATTCTTAACATTTAAAAATGTCTGAGAATAAGCATAAAAGAATACTTATTTATCCTTAAACACAATTTGAATTTCCAAAAAATAAAAAATAAAAAATATATATTGTGCATTTTTAACTTCTGAAATAAGAGAATAAATTAATTTTATATTTTTCTATTGAAACAATAAAAGAATAATTACAGTTTCCTCTTCTTCTTTTTCTTTTTTTTTTTTGGTTCTTTTCTCAATTTTATTTTCAAACAAAAAGCATAAGAGGAAGTAGGAATAGCGAGAGAAGGAGGTGTATTGGTAAAAATGGGGGTACTGTTTGTTGGACATTTGGACTTCGTTCAAACGCGCGAAACTCAATAAAATGGGTATCCAGACATGTAGATAGCAATGCCACGGAGGTTCAACTGCGGGCGGAGGTATGTGTGCACTACAGTCTCCTCAAAATTTCACAATCCCTATTTCAACCCCGCGCTTGTTTCCACTGCACAAGCGCCTTTTCCATAATAAACCCAGTCGACTGCCGCTTTCGCAGCATAAACTACAAAGGCTTGCCATTTTTATTTGCTCGTAAACGAGACAAGCCACGGTAGTACAATACAAACCGTACTTATTATATTGCTATTGCTTGATTTTAGAAATATATATGCCAGACAATATTGCGATTAATACCAACCTTTTATTTACTAAAACAATTAACTTTTATAATTTCCAATACACTTTTATTTAATTTATTGCTAGTTTGATGTCTATATATCTAATTTTTATTACTGCAGGATACAATTTTACTTTATCATCTAATTAAAAAAAGTAGAATTTACTTTATAGTGGAATTTTATACGTAACTAATAAAATGGTCACTAAAACTGAATTAAAAATTAACCATTTTAATCCCTAATTCAAGTATCGCTTATTGAACTAATTTTGCACATTGTATTCACACTAGTTTTCATTTGCAAAATAGCAAAGTTAAAAGAAATTTACTATTAGTCTAACTTCAGAAATACACCCAGCGAGTTCAATTAGAAAAACAAAGGCACTTGTTAGCATAAAAGCTTTAAAAAGATCCTACATTTTGTCTGCTCTACTCACGCCCTGCCTCTTCCCTTTCAACTTCGCCAACCCCTTTAAAAACCAGAAAAGCGGGAGACATTGATGTAGGCGCAGTCACAGAGAGAGAGAGAGAGAAAGAAAAGAAAAATGAAGAGATTGGAGAGCGATAGTTAGCAAGAGAGAGATAGCTTGCCTGTTTTTGGACTGAGAGTGAGTTTTACAGTAATAAAGTGAGAGGGGAAGAAAAAAGTATTCAGCAAGAAACCAAAAAAAATGGGCACGGGAATGGTGCAAGAACAACAGAATCTCGAGAAACAAATAGAGAAGCAAATGGGTTGCATGGCTGGCTTCCTTCAGATCTTTGATCGCCACCAGATTCTCACCGGGAAACGCCTTTATGCAACCAAGCGTCTTCCTCCTAATGTTAGTTTTTTTTTTCTTTTCTTGTCTCTTCTTTTTTTCGATTGCTCTAAATGAAAAAAAAATGTTTAACCTGTTGATGTGTATTTTGCAGGTTGTTGATTCTAGTTCAGAGCCAGAGAAGACCATGGAGTCGCCTCTAGAGAAGCATCAGCAAACAAGATCAATGCCTTCTCCGGACAACTTGAAACATCAGCAGAACTCTCCGCTCCGATCTCCGTTATCGGAATCTCACTCCAAATTGCCTCTTCCTCTTCAAGTTTTCGAACTGAAAGAAGGCAACAATAAGTCGTCGCCGTCATCATCATGGAAATTCTGCAAAGAAGCTCCTAGGCTTTCACTAGATAGCAGAGCAACGTTCGATGCCGCTAAAGGAAGCCTTAAACCGAAAGAGATCCGTACAAATGCTGCAATTTTATCAGCATCATCAGGCAATAAAATTAAAAATGGAGAAGAAACAGATGATGGCGACAACAAGCAACACCGATCGCCGAGTGTAATCGCTAGGCTAATGGGGCTGGAGAAACTACCTGAATGGGAAGAGGAAACTGAACAGACAAAGAAACCTGAACTACGAAGATCTGCTTCGGAGTCTAGAGCTAATAGAGATCTCCTTCAGTATCGTTTCATTGACGGCGTTAATTTTCAGTTAAAGCAAACTCAGCAGCAGCAGAATGATAGTACACACAGCAATGTGATTAAAGATCAAACAACAAATAATACCAGGGCAATGGATCCAAAGGAGAACAATGCAATGCGAAACGTAAGAGCTGAGCCAGCAAGAATGGCGCATAGAGGTATAGGACAGAGAAAGAGTTTCTTTGATTCAGCTGATTTTTTCCCTGAGCCAAAACAGACCGTGTCAATATACGGTGAGATTGAAAAGAGGCTTAAAATGAGAGGAATCGACGAGCCATCTAAGGATCTCGAGACGCTTAAGCAAATCCTTGAGGCTTTGCAGCTCAAAGGCCTCTTGCATTCCAAGAAGCCAACAAATCATAGAAATTTCGTGTATGATAATAGGAGTTTCTCGTATGATCAACCTCCTATTGTTGTAATCAAGCCACCTAGATCTGCAACTGCACCTTCTACTCCGATGACCAATAGGCAAGGAAGACTAGGTAGTGATTCTCCTCCTCCGAGAAGTTGTCGCCGGGATTCGAGTCCAAGGACGGAGATTGAGCGTAATGTTCGGAACCAGAACAGAGGTAATAGTAGGAATTCAATTTCACCTACTAGAAGTGAAAGTAGTAGTGTGAAGAGTCCTCACAGAAGGAGACCTTTGAGTGTCGAGACGCAAAGGAGAGTCAGTAATAATAATAATAATAATTCAAGAGCATCTCCGGTTCAGTCTCCTAAAATCAATTCGAGGAAAACGATACCGGATCGATCACCTAAAAACAGGAAACAAACGGTTCTTGTTGTTGCCGAGGATGAGTCATCATCCTCTGTTTCTGATAGTATCAGCACCTCTTCTCACACTGATACAGAGGTTAGTTAGCTAATTAGTTTACCATCAATGTATATGAAATTGTTAGTTAACTCGTGTTTTGTTAAAAAAAATTAGTGCCATTTTGATTTTACAGAGGTCGAAGATGGAGGATTACAAGGATGGAAGGAATCTGCTAGAAAGGTGTGATAAGTTGCTTCATAGCATAGCAGAAATGACAGCGACTGAGTTACAACCGAGTCCAGTATCAGTTCTCGATTCCTTATTTTACAAAGAGGAATCTTCTCCTTCGCCTGTCATGAAACGCAGCGTTGATTTCAAAGGTAAGGGAAACCTGCCAGTGCCACTCTTTTTGAGATTTTTGTTCTAGTTTGTAAATTCCATAATAAGATAGAAAAGACTTCTGCGTTTTGCATTTACACTTACGGTAGTGACGTATTTTCTGGTCTTTAGGTTAGGCCTGTGTTTTTCAGGTCAATAGATCTAGGCCTACTACTTGTAGTTGGGATAAGTGGTCCTTTATTTTTGTTTTTGTTTAAAAGTGCAGTTGCAGTAGTCGAGTAAGTCCCATTAATAACTTGCCATCTCAGTATCTAACTCTGGTCCTTTTGATTGTGTTGAAATTGTTTGGGATTTTAAGATAAAAGGTTGAAATGGATTTGTTTTCTTAGATCTTTTTAGTGGTTTTTAAGTGTTTCTATGCAAAGTAGGGGACCAGTTAATGTATGTTAGCTGGGGATTCTAATCCAAATTAGTATAAAAAAATACGTGTGGGAGTCGTACAATCACGTGGGATGGATCGTAATCACTAATGATGATCATCGGCTTTTCGACAACGACTGCGTATCAATTGAATCCAGTGGGAGTGATGCTTATTTATGAACTGTAACTGTGTTGATGGACTGACGGACTTCAAATAAGGAAAAGAAAAAACACAGCTCTTTTTTTCCCTTCTGCATAATTTCTACTTATTAGTTATGCTAGAAAATCTAGCACGAATCGTACTCTTCTTCTTTTTCTTTACTACTTCGAAAGGAATATGCCTCGCTGAATTTGACTGAAAGAGGTATCCGTTTTAAGGCCATGACAAATTGGAACGCTTTTGCCTGCCCTCTGGTTCTTTTGTAGAATGATAATAATGGCCCACTGCATGCCCATCTCAACAAAGTGCTTGTTGTAGAGCTAGCTGGATGTGGGTTTTTCCTCTCCCCCCTTTTAATGAGCATTTCCTTTTCTTTGTCAGTGTATTAAGCTTTTGTTACTGTCATGGTCCGTGCTGATATAGACACTGTTTTCTCTTATATCAAAGTTGGGGAAGCATTTATCATTAATGCACTGTTGTAGGAAATGCTGTCCTTTTGTCAATTTATGAAATAGTTTTTTTATTTTCCTTTTTAGCCTTAGTTGGTTAAAACCCTTGACAGTTTTATTTTTCCTGGTGAAACATCAGATCAATTAGCTGAACTGGAAGATGATATTTGGAGCCCGGCAATATCTCCAATACAGTTAAAATCAGTGGAAAATTCAGATGATTGTGATTTCGTTTACATTTCTGATATCCTCAGAGCTTCCAATTTTTTACCTGAAGACTCAGATGTATTCCTGTTACTAGAGAAGCAACAGTATTTAAAAGGAAAAGATACTTCCAAAGTTTCAAGACTCCAAAGGAAGCTGATTTTTGACACAATCCATGAGATTCTCAATAGGAAAAGGCAATTGCCACCTTGGAAGGCTAGTATTTGCATCAGTTCAAGCGGCGAACAAACTCCATTGCAGCAAATTTGGTCAGAATTCCAAAGAATTCGCGAAAGGGATGCATCGGATGACTTGTTAGAGGTGATTTGTGGCATGCTTAAGAAGGACTTGGCAGGAGATTCAATAAATGGATGGGGAGACTGCCCAATTGAGATGTCTGAAACAGTTCTAGATATTGAAAGGCTAATCTTTAAGGATTTGATCGGCGAAACAATCCAAGATCTCGCTGCCTTTACTGGGAAATGCAATCAAGCAACGTTGCCTAGAAGGAAGTTGGTTTTCTGAAACCAAGGGACCCAAAGAAAAAAAAGAAGAAGAAGAAGAAGAAGAAAAAGAGGAGAGAGAAGAAAACCCTTTGGTTTATTATTATTTTTTGTAATTTTTTCTTTTGGCGCCCTTTCTTTTCTTCTTTGCTTTCTTTCCGGTCTTTTTATTTTTATTTTTTTTGGGAGGGGGGGTTTAACAAAATGTGAGTAACGTTTTATTTAATTGCAGTTTACCTGAAAACCAGGCAAATCTAACGTTCACTTTGGCAGTCCATAAAAAGAAGTGGGCAAACCACAATTGAAAATGTCTCAATTAATTATACGTGTGAACTCTAAAGCACATATCACGTTTGCGACTAAAAAATGGGAAAAAGTTACATTTAAAATAGAAAAGTGCATGGAGAAAAGGGCTAATTTTTAGCATAAAAGCAAAGATTAGGTAGAAAGGGTTTTGTCTCCAAGTGATGAATAATCATTCCATTGGTTCTGCTCTGAAAATTATGGTCAACAGTGTTCTTTTTTTCCCCATATCTAAGCACCTTGGACGGTGTTATTGGCAGTCATCATATCTAATGAATCCTACTGTCAGCTCCAATTTTCCAAAGTTCACATCATGTGTTGACCATTTGATGAGAAATAGAAACAAATTGGAAAGTTTTTGGAGGAACTTAAATTGTTTCAGTCAAATGAAATGTTCATTGTTTCAATAATTTTCTATACTCAAAAGATTCAGTCAAATGCTTGGTGGGGAATGTAGTTTTTAGAAAAGTTTGGATTGGATTACAATTTTGATAAATTTTGGTTGACTTAGTTAGAGGAGGGAGGGAAGGAGGCAGGCAGGCAAAGCATTGATGTTGCACTTGCACAGCTCTCGTCTCATAAATGGTGTTAAAGGTATGGGCAAGGATTTGAGCTTATGACCTTGACAGACTTGTGCCATCAACTTCCAGGGTAAAATCGGCCCCTTAGCAGGTGGCTCTGATCACTGCATATGTCTGTCCTTGGCTTCTATTTATTGGAAAGATTTATTTGCTGAAATTT
The DNA here is from genome assembly GCF_019578655.1 of Ricinus communis. Classification (NCBI taxonomy): domain Eukaryota; kingdom Viridiplantae; phylum Streptophyta; class Magnoliopsida; order Malpighiales; family Euphorbiaceae; genus Ricinus; species Ricinus communis. The sequence continues at coordinate 5,890,208 of NC_063256.1, read as the reverse complement.
TCACCGAATCATTTGGCTACGATTTGCCCTCCTCTTTCTGCATTTGATAAATTAATTTTAGCAGTCATATAACATTTTCGATATTGTTTTTTTGGCTGCTTTCCGATATTGATTAAATGTAATGAAATATAATCCAATCATAGTATAAATGAAAATGTATGCCACAGATTATTATTTTTATATTTCTTTACAATAAAAACACATATAATACAATATAAAATATTTGATTTTGTTTATAAAATCTTTTTAAAATAAATTTTTTATTTTTATTATTCAGTTACTAAAATTTGGCAACCAACAACTAATTTCAACGAGCAATAACTCATAGATCCCTTACTAGATTTAAAGATTGATTATCAGATTTTGAAAAGAAATGACTTAAATTTGAAACTACTAACATGATTCTGAGAAGCCACTGTTGAAATTTGTAACTATTCGTGATCTAAATATGATAATATAATAATTGATGAAAAAATACACGTTAAAAATTTACAAATATAAAAATTATCATTATGTAAGCAGATCAAATAATAACAAAAACATAAAGGTCAAATGCCATAATTACAGCAATTAATCAAATACAGCAGCAGAGTATAAGGGCCCAGGCCCAGAACCAATAACAACAACAAAAAAAACTTATGTTTATCTAGGAAACAAAATACTACTACACTGCTAGTAGAAGCTGCTTCTGGCACTAATGAGAAGAGTACTTAGGTTGGGCATAAATTCATAATTCACACTGTTTTCTCTCTTTTCCCTCATTAAAACCTGGCGACCAAGACAAGCACGTCATGTGCCTATTTAATTTTCCAAAGGGCTTCTGCAGTCGTGTTTCCTTGGCCTCTTTATAGCAATGGTCCTTTGGCTGCAGAGCTTGCCCCTCTTAAACTTTAACCTTCGTTTTTGCTTCCTACTGTCCTAACCTTCTCCGGGTTTACTTGTTTCGTAATTTCTGTACCATTTCCTAAAGTTTATAATGTTTTCTTTGATCATTTTAGATTTGGGAGAAACAGTAGTCTCGTGTATTTGAACTGCATTTGACAGCAGTCTCAGTCATGTATATCGGTAAATCAGACTCTTCAGTCACTAGATACTTATCATAATACAACCAGTTGGGCTCGTATATTTTTGACTTTTATGATATCATGCAATAGGCATAATTGAATGATAGGAAAGATTCAAATGTGGTGGGGTTCCCATAAGTGATAAGAGAAGAAGATGAAGAAGGAGGAGGCTGCATGAGCAAATGCAATAATGAATAATATAGAGTCCCACCTTAATTTGTGGGCCTTGAAAACAAAAATCCTCGCCTTTTCTATTATAAAGGGCTTGTGGCCCATACCTCACTTAGGTCGGCCCCTCATTTATATTTACACGAAGGCCGAAGTTTTAACCAGTTTGATAAATATTCAAGGCCTAAAATATGGTTAGAGAAAATGAAACAAATTACCGCACCGTTTTCATGGAGAAGGAGACACTTTTGCATCTTCTTGATCTGAAATGGATAGGGAGAGGGACGAACATCAACCGAAAAAGTACTCTGTTGGACTGCCACTGATTAGAATTAAGGGAGCGAATGGGGTTAAATGCTCCGGTAATCCTAGCCGTAAATAATAGGTATTGGGTTATATATATTGATCTGTGCAATGCTGCAGTTTTCACAAAAATGAAATCCAGAAGAAGTGACAAGTGGCGGAGCATGTGGTTTAATTCGATTAATGGTAAGTATAATTAAAATTGGAATAGCGATTAAGTTTTAATCTTTTTGTGAGTTAAAATAATTTAAATTTAACCACCCAAACAATTACACATCCTTCAGCGCAGTTGTTGATCTTATCAATTGATTCTCATTTACTGAGTTAGCTAGTTTCCTATCCTACGTATTTCTCAAACAGGGGAAAACCATGGGGTCCTTGTCACTCCAGAAGCATACAGACCTTATCTCTGTATTTGTTAAGAGATGAAGATGCTGCACTGCCATTGCCACATGCATCTGCCTCTGGAATTTTCATCACTCGCCTTTGATTTCTTTCTTCTCTGGAAATGCTACACCTGTATTTAAACAATGCACTCTCACATTCTATTATTTGTTAGACTAGTCACAGAAATTAACCTTACACGATAACTAATACTAAAAGATAAATCTAACAGTGATTCGAATTTATCATTTTATTCTTAACCAAAATTATTGATCATGTATTCTGTACGCCTATTTGGCTATTTGCATGGATAATGGAAAAGGAGAGGAAAAGAAATTGTTGAATTATGTCCAATCCTTAAGCCTGGAAGCTTGTCTTTGTCATTCTGGTGGTTGTCTCCTCTGTTGGGACCTTTGGCAGGTGACAACTTTACTGTGAATTCTTCTCTCATCATCTCTCTGGTTCCTTTCAATTTCTTGAGACTTATTTGTGAACTCTTTTATATATATATATATTTGCTTTTTCTTTTTTCTTTTTCTTTTTTTCTCAAGAAGAAAGATTCGTCCTGTTATAATGCTAGTGTTTTTGTTGCTTTTACACGCTTTGACGTTGGTGTTATCATAAATGCAAGTTTTAATGATTGAACACGTAAATTAGTTATTAACATATTGTACAATATCTTTAATTCAATAAGTAAAAATAATACATATATATTTTTAAAAAAAAATTCAATATTTTTCTGAATTACTAATAATAAAACTATTTTTATTTATTTATATTTTAATTCATCTTTTCGACATTTCTTATAATAGAATATAATTATCATCTAAATTTATTGATTAATATAGTAATTAATTTATGAAATACTATATCAATATAAGTGTTAATAAAGGGGTTTCAATAATAATAACAATAATAAATAATCTAAAAATTTATTATATTTCATATTTTAATTATAAAATGTATAAATTTTTTAAATATAATTAAATTTAATATAATAAGTGATAGAGATTCGTCGGAAGCGAATACTCATGTAATATGCCCGTTGCTATTCTTAGAAAACACTCTAGATATGGATATAAATATTTTTTTTTTCTATAAATACCCACTTAGACATAGTAATAATACTAAAACAGCTTTTACATGCCATTCTTTAAACCCTTGTTTAAAACAAATAATATCCGTGTCATCTCATACTTCTAATAACTCAATAAATTCTTTAATTTTAAAAATTAATGCCAATTGAGTTTTGACAAGTGGCATATTGGTAGATCAATTTCTTCTCTATGGTGAATTTTTTAATAGCCTAAATAAAAATGACAGGTAGATAATAAAGAATCTAATAAAATGAGGTAATAATTTATTTCATTAAATAAAAATAATAATTTTAATTGTTGAAATAGAAAGAGCTACTAATGTAATTTATATATTTAATCCATGTTATAATAATTAATCCAAAAATTCACAATAATACATAGCTATATGTAATTGGGGAGTTTTCATATATAACGACTCGTACATATTATATGTATAAATGGACATTTAGCCTGTACGTCCATGCAAGCAAAGCAATCAACTTCTTTCTTAAGGTCGATCGTAAATTATTGGCTTTAGAGTTTTGTGATTAGGCCCATTAAGCGCCTGGAAATTATAGCCCATATACATGCATTTGTTTGGCCATAGTAAGGCCCGTTTCGATGACTGGCGTGTTTGCAGATATGGAACATCACAGTTCCTTGAAACACCATAGATGACACTCCATTGTGTATTCTGTAGTTCAGTGTAGCTTCTAAATTTCCATGCACCTGGAAAGTTCGAGCGTCAATTTTCCATTTCAAACGGTTAGTTGCTTCTCCAGAGCTGACATTGAAAGGTATTTCTTATTTTATTTTTTTTTCTTCTCATTTCCTTGTTCTAATTATTCATTTTATGTTACTGCAATTGTTTAACTAATCAGTCAATGCCTATATTTTGGTTTTGTTTTTTTTTTTTTTTTTTTTTCTCCTCTTCTCTTTCATAGCTTTATATTTATAAATTTGATTCAGTTGGAAAATTTGTGAAATGCTTCAGTCAATAGATAAAACAAGATCGCCTAGTAATGCTTTATCTACTAACGTATATAAAGCTGCACGAACCTGAAAATTAGTCCGGAATTCCAGTGAATTCATGATTTAGTACAATGTGTTTGGAAGTGCTATTTACTTTAATGTTTATATGTTGAGAGTACAAACAGAAAAAGAAAAAAACAGAACAAAACTAAATAATGCCATGTGCTTGATTTTTTGGCAGCAGATACACCTTTGGTATGCTTCAGAACTGGAGATAGAGCGATTCCTTAGAATTTGTTATTTGGTAGACAAGGAATTCAAGTTTTTTCTTATACTTGAATAGTTTCAAATTTAGTAGAAATTATATCTATTTATGTGTATGATTTTTGGGATACATCCAACTTTGTTTAGTCATCTCAAACATAGTTTCTGAATTGGATTCTTGGGATACATTCATTTTCCTTCCCATTTCAAGGCGTACTAAACGTGGCGATGCCTTTTTTCTTTTTTGTTGTTGGTGCTGTTAGCTTGTTAGGATCCAAACTTGGTGTTAGTAGGAATTAGTATCAAATAATACTCAAGTCACATATCTAGGACCCCAGATGCACCCTTGTATCTCCACTAAGTCTCTCATTTAAATGCCACAAAACTTAAAAGAGATTATTATGAAGGGTGTCCACTTTCAGCATAAAACTTTTAATGGCTAAAGGTGGGTTTGCAATGAGTTTTATAAAAAGTTCTTGATGGAAAAAAATGTGAATGAAAGATCCCACGGAATTGAATTGGGTCCATGAAAGACACTCTCTCAAATAAGACAGAAAAGACAGCAGAAGAGTCCTAGTTTGGTCACTTCACAGCAATGGGAAAGGTGGGAGACAATCTTGTTCCACCATGTTGATTTTAAACCCTACATTAGATCTTCGGTCAAAGCACTTTTCATTACAAAAGCTTTTTATTGGCTATCCAATTTGCTTGATTAAGAATTTACAGTTGTATATAGCATCCTAGTCTATCCCTCATCAAAGATTGAGAAGAAATCTCTGTAGCATTAATTCCTGTAGTCTTAGAGCTAATCACAAAACAGTATCTTCTTTTCCCACAAAAGAAAGATATTTTAACAGTGAAAAATTCTTGAATATCTGTCTAATTTTAATTTATTTCGTGGTGACCATGATGATCAATATTTTCTAAATGAAGAAACAGAGACATCTCTAATGGACATTATTAACCTCTCAATTTTTGTATAATCTGTGTAATCATGTTATTAAGGGGTCTTTCAAAATTTATATTGTTGACACAGAACCTTTTTGTTGCATGTTTGAGCTGCAAGTTTGACCTGTGATTCTGGGGTGCATGATTCATCATGTCCAAATTAGACATGACCTTTTACTCCCCTTTGTTTGCTCCAATCTTTATCATGCAGTAAGCTAAAAAATTATGTTTAATGCTGATTGCTGAAGTTGTAGTGAAATGGCAAATCATCACTAACACATCAAGCTTATTTTAGGTCTTTTGGTCTTTTCAACCAACTTTTAATCATGGCAAATATCGTTCCTGATACTACCCCTAGCATTAGAAATTGCCAAGCATTCTGTACCTATGATTACTACATGCTTATATTGACTTCATTAAATCTTCAGGAAAACAATGGAGTTTATTGGAAAGTCAAAGCAATTGAACTATGGGGGATATACAAGAACTGAAGAAAGAGACAAGCACATTGAATGGAACAGTAGACAGACACACTATATAGGCCATTATTACTGTGTATATCTGTTAATGAGCAATTGTTCACTGTTACTGTAGTTTTACATTCAATGTATTAAATTACTGCGATGTCATAATGTATGCGTACTTGTTGAAAGTGTCAGTATCATCAAATTCATTGTACCTGATCGTATGGAAATTGCAGCAGCACTGACTGGTACCTCTTTCAGTTTCCCTGTGTAGATGTTTATCAAAAGTTTGTTGTATATAGAAAATTAAATATATTAGAATTAGTTGTCAAATTAACGATTCTCTTCTTGTCAGCTGGAGCATTTCGTCATGTGCTTTTGGTTTGCTTTACCTGTAAATAACATGAACAAGAAATGTGCAGGTTAGATTTTATGAAAAAATTTCTGTTTTTATATTAGTTTGATACTAATGATCACAATCTTTTTTTCTACTTCAGGCACTCTTCAGTCTTCATGATACTGATGAGGCTGTTTCTAATCCACCAAATTAGGAGGCGAATGAGGATTGCGATTCTGAGCGTGCATGTGCATGTGTGTATGTGAAGGACTGAAGGGGTGAGGCAAAGCATTACATAGTTTATAGCATGGTTGCCTGAATGCTGGATCTTCTGTGGGAATAGGAGGATCCTGACCAAATACCATCTCACAGCTCATATCATCAAAATCTGCCAAATCAGATTAAACGAAACTATTAGGAAGCTGCAATGATGGATGGTTTTCATGATTCATTAGAGGTTAATTAAAAAAAATGTTAATTTCGTGCTTTTTTGCTCGACATATGATTGGCACTTGATAGCATGACTAGAATTCAGACTCGGATGCTTGTGGTCATATTACATATCCTGTAGGTAATGGAATAATGATTGGTTTCATTGGGAGAGAGATGAAAATCGGTGTCTTGTTGTTAACATGGTGGACTAGATGGAACTAATTATGGAATCATATATGTTTAATTTACGGCCAAGAGATCAGGTATTACTTTCTTCTCTTGAATGCAATTTATATATGCAGTATTAATCTGTGGGCTGGAATTCTCAACTGATGGGTCTACATGCAATTTTGTGTCCTGAGTGGTGAACTTGGGGCCCTCCATTGACATGATGAGCATGGCCTCCATATTCTCTAGTGCAGGTATTATTATTTCTTGAAGTATGATATTTTCCTATTGTTTTTGCTATTTACTGTAATAGGGAGTTAGAATCCTTGCCACCTTGTTAGACTCTCTGTGCCATGGATCAAACTTTAGGACTTCCTTAGTAAACTGCTTTTCACTGTTCATTATCTATTATAGTATTACTCTGCAACTCCTAAGATGGTCTGACCTGTTTCAGAAGTGTTGAACGAGGGTACTTACTAGGAACCATGTTGACTGGCATCCCGAGGGATTGCTTAATGAAGGTCTGAGTTGGAACCTTACAAAGATTAGTACACATCCCAACACAATTAGTCTCTTCCAAAAACCTGCAGAAGTGTATATAGAAAAAATGAAACAAGAAAAACTTTAAAATTCATATTATTGCTAGTTGTTTCATAAATTTTGGATGATGATTTGATCATGACGAGGACGATAATTATTGCCATTATGATAGCCATGATGGTAATGGAGAAATTAGAGTCAGGAAGCAACACACTCATAGGAGCATATTGTTTTCGGGAATGAAAAGTGTCTTAGGTTGCTGATATGGGACCCATGAAAAAGATTATAAATAATTTTCAAGTTAAAATTTGAAGGGAGAAGTTAAAGTTACCTGCACTTTTTTATATGGACTACATTCTTTTCTTTTCTCCCATTGAACTCTGATTCCCGCACCTTGTTTGTAAAATGATCATGGTCAGTTCTGTTAATATCCATTCAAAACTTCATTGCAAGATCTGTATCAATGGGTTATAATCGTATGTTTGCATATAACAGCAACCTCTGTTTCGTGATCTTATCACCGCATTAGTATTATGCCATCAATAGTTGTACCTGTGTATACTTTCTTAGCTAAGGGAGAACTGTATATAGGCATGTGATCCTCCAGCGTAGGGCTGGCTTATTTGGGCAGGGAATTTAATGTTCACTTCGATTTTAACTGCATATACATATAACTTTACAAGTGCCCAAGCACTTTTCCCTGTCAACGGGATATATAAGACTTCATATACCCTCCACTCCACTTCAACAAAAAATATAATGCATAGGTAGTGTGAGGAATATCCGCATACCTGGCATGGTCCGATCAGCCAGACAAAAAACAAGGTAGTGAAGGCAGCAAAGTATTCTCTTGTAAATCTAGATTGGGGCAGCAGCGTCTTTATCTGCCATCAACAACACCAAACTGCTTTTACACTCTATTACCATCGAAGCAAAAACAGGCAGTACATATGTATTTGTAAAATAAAACTATTTTCTCTGGATATGTCCATCCCTTGATAATAACTTGATACTTGTATAAGCAAATGAGGCTTTTATTTCTGCCATAAATAGTTTTTGAAGAATGTACTGAACCGGCAGATTTGTACTAATTGAGATACACCCGATTCCTATTTTATAGAATATATGAGTTATGGGATAGAAATATTAAATCTTCCCAACCTTCTGATAACTATGACTTTAATTGCTCAAGCATTGATATGAAAGGAAAAGGAAAAGGAAAAGGAAAAGAAAAAGAAAAAGAAAAAGGAAAAAGAAAAAAGAAAAAAAGGTATCGAGTGAGTGACGTGTCATTTCAAGATTTTACTAGATTGATATCTAAAATATAAGTTCTCAAAGGCATATAATTGTAAATGATGATTAGGCTCCATGCGTTAACTGTGCATGATTCTCGTTGTTGTCTGAAATGCATATATATATTGCAATACAAGAAGAAAACAAGGTGCCGTGAACTTGCCAGGTCGAGGATCGGTCTCGGGATGGCTTTATCAAGCGCTTGAAGCACGAGTTCACGTTGATGAATCATGTTAAATTTCTGCGATGCATCCACAGCTGCCTGCACCAAGCCTTCATAACCACACTTGTCGTTTTTTAGCCCTGCATATTATCCTTCAATCACCCTCTCATACGTTTTTCTTTTTTTTTTCTCCACTCAAAAAGGAAAAACAAACCAGGAAATGGATGGACAAATGAAAGAAACTAACCTGTCGCAGCTTGAACACTCTGTGAAAGATGGTTTATAGCTAGTTGATCAAACCAGCTATCTTTATAGATAGATATTTTGCTTGTTAAACCCGGTAGGTTATCTGAACTTTTCTTCTCCTTCACTCCACTAATATTCTCCGTAGGCTTAGTGAGCACTGCAAAAATACGGGACTTGTTCAGCCTGTTAGTTTGCCTCGGTAGAGGCTGCGATGGAATTGGGCCTCTGTTTTGCGGAAAAATTATTGCTTCCATGTTCAGAAGACGCAAAAGAAACAAGGAAAAAGACCCCAAACTTCGTATTGCACAGTATTTTAATTTGTAGACAGACGAGGAGTATGTATATATATAAAGACAGAAATAGAAAGTAGAGCATCTTAAAGATACAGTCATGGTAGAGATTCCATAGTGCGAGTTTTGGGATGTTCACATTTCGTCGGAAGATGCTTGTTTTTGTTTGTCGGCAGGCGGGATCATCGAGTTCAATTTGTCCCAACTTCATTTCTTTTATATGGAACAGCACATAATTCTGTTACTTATTTAAACAAATAAGAATTCTATCACAATCTTGATCCTAATTACATAAATCAACTTGAGTAAGTTTTAAAATCGTAATTACATATATTAACTTGAGTAAATTTTAAAATTTAAAATTCTCCTGTCATTTATAATTCAAAAAAAAAATTCTATAAAATATAATTATATTGTATATTATAAGCTATCAAATATCTATGAAAATATCTTAAAATTTATGAAATTAGTTATCGAACGAAATAAAAAGGAGCTGCGAGCATAATTTGAAACTTTTTTGTATTTATCCTAGTTAGTTGTTTATCTAATGCTATTATTTTAATTAAGAAATTTTATGTGCATTAAATAGGACTAAATTGAATATACAGTAAAAACTTATCATAATTAAATTCAATATTATAGGATCTTTCTTTTCCGATAATTAATTAATAATAATATTTATAAGTTAATAATAAGGATATCTTAGGCCATATAAGTCCACAACTTGTAGATTTCGGCCACATAAGCCCATCTCAGCATGCGCTGCTGACTACTATTTTTTTTGAATTATAATTTTTATTTAAAGATAAGAAAAAGAAAAGTAAATCAAATTTAAGTAAAAAGGGGGAAAACATGCCATAGTAAAAAGGAAAATGATCCTTTTTACCCTCGAGCTATCAATGACCTAATTGATGAAATATAATAGAGACAGGGAAAGGGAAATGCAACTGCAAGCATTGGTTATGAAGATTAAAGCTGCGATCAAGAAGAATGAACCAACAAGGAGAAGGACACGGTTTGTTAATGCTGTAATGTATATATATATTATGCTTATGGAGATACTATCTTCATGTTTGAATGACTCAATTGGCATTTAAAAAAAAAGTTGACACAGTAAATAATGAAACTGTTTAAAGAGGAGAAAATTAAGAATTTGATAAATAAGAAAAAATACATATATCATTCATAAGATCTGTTGATTAATAAAAATAATATCACTCACTGCTACTGTAGCTTTATATATTCTAACAGATTACCTAACATCAAGTTATGTATTGAACAAAGATCCTAAATTGAATGTTGCACCAAAGAATTTACCCAAATTTTACACACCCCAAAGTCTTTACACATATAACCTAAAAGATAAATCATATCAGCTAAGCTAATCTAATCTGAATCCAAAAATCACCTATTACACTTGTTCCAGAAAGTTGTCAAGGCTTCTGACAAAAGCATTCTTAAAGTCACCGTAGCTTCCAACAAGCTCTGCCAATTTTATAGGAAATTTCTTGGCTTCTTAGATTGCTGATGTTGAATATGCTATGCAATGGTCAACAAATGGGCTTATGTGATGCATAACATGCGAGTTGGGGATTTAAAATGACCCAAAAGGCTATTTTGGGATTTATTTGCGCCTGAATTCCAGGTTGAAGGACCTATTTAACCCTTTTCCCTCACATTGTTTTACTATTAAACTTATGAATAGTCACGTGAAAAATAAATCTTCACAAAGAATCACAGAAATTCTTTGAAAAGAAAAGCCTGCTGGTTGGCAAACGATTTAAGAAATAATGGTGAATTGTGAGTTAAAATGATGTCTTGTTTTTTACAATTTTGTATTTAAAAACAATAACAATGAAAAGATATGTTTTTTATGGGTATCGAACTAATCGAATGGCCGGCTGGTTGTCAACTAAGTATTCCACAATCCAAGACGTAATCACAAACACAAAAATGATGATGATCTAAGGAAATAATTTAGAGAGCACAACAATAACAATGTCTCTGGACTCAACAAAAGTGTAATGCAATATAGAAATGTCAACATCCACAGACCTACACATATCAGATTTAGCTAGTGTGGAATGTGATTCAAATATGTCTTCTCATTAACAATTTGTTAATCATGGTAACACTGATACACCCAAAAAAGATATCAGGTACAAAAAAATTATAAATTGATAGAATATACATAATTCAGTCTTAAAAAGATAATCCATATTTCGAATGTGTTTTAATTAATACCAATAAATTAAACTACCCTTAAAACTTTCTATAAATTTTATAATTTTAATGTATAAAATATAAGACAGTTAATTTTATGATCGATTCAAATTGTATATAAATATTTAAGGGTATTTTAGAGCTTTAATGATATATTTTTATATATAATATGGTGAAAATATGTATTTTTACCTTACTTTAGTTTTTTTGTCTAAATTCAGGAAATAAGTGCCAAAAAAAAAATTTGAGCTAAAAATGCACTACTGAACTTTAATTGGACGATGACTATAAAAGGCTAAAAAATAAAACACGTGGGCTATCAATAGCTTGGGTCTAGCTTAATTTATTAAAGCCCAAGAAGGGAGATTTAAGTAATTATTATAAAATTAGTGGATAATTATCTTTTCAGTTGTTTAGTTTGTTTAGAACAGTATGGGATAACTATACTAATTATGTATTGAGAAAATGACTCTAATAAGGGGATCTCTATAAGCAATAGAGTTAATTAAAATAAGGAGTTCTTTGGCTACTACGATTTTTTCTGGAAAATGTTTCTATTATTCTCTGCATAAATTTTTATAGTTCACCATATTCTACATCTAGCTAGCTTAAGTTGCATCATTCTTTGAAGAATTGGAGAAGTTTTTTGAAGATATGAAAAAAGAGAACCAATCTTCTTCATTCCTTAAAGAGCTTTTAAACTTTGGGGAAGTTTTAGTTTTATGTTTTATGTATCTTAAGTTTTTCTATTTAATTACAATGATCGTTGGATTAAGTATGCTAGACTAAGTTCTATAAGAGTTTAATTTAGTTTTTTACTTATGTATGAATCTTATATATATTGAGTTTAATGAATGATTTCTTTACCTTCATATGTTTATTAGTTTCATCTATTATTATTGGTTGACCATCGTATCAATTTAGTAGTAATATTTGTTATGAAAATCTTTAGGTTAAAAGTATTAGAAACATTATTTTTATTTTAATCTATTTTGATATAAGAAATCTAAGTTGCATTATTAGTTTGAGTGACTTAGGATTTATTAAATTTGGACTTGAGGGAATTAAGGAGATTACTAAGTAAAAGCTAGACTAAATACTATTTTATCATACAGTTCATATTAATCATTCTAGTTGCATATTTATTTTCAAATTATTTAATTTCTTTTATTAAACTTTAGATTATTTCTCAAAACATTGACTTAGTGTGTTTATATTTATTTTTAGTATTTTACGTGATAGTTGATCTTTATAATATATGTTATATAATTTTTTATGAGATCGACCTCGTGGTGAGCTTACTCGAACTATCATTCGGTTCGTACACTTACGAGTACTGTTTTAGATACATTGTATATGATAAAATTTATATTATTTTTTATAATAACTTACTATACTAACAAATAAAATAAAAATAGATTATAATTTGAGACAGACCGTAAGAAAAAAATAAGACGATCTTTTATAGGACAAATAGAATAGTTACCCAAATTACGAAATCTGGTAAAGATGATTGCAAAAAGCCTGTAGGTGGCACTTAGCCGACAGTCAACATTCGGTATCTTTCTTCCCGGGCTTGAGCCCCATATTCCAAGCTTAAGAAAAGGAGCCCAGATTACGGATTGCATTACCAATTAATTCTGTTGTGCTAGTAAGATTGCACGCTCTACAGTTTAAACATCCGGTTTCAGTGGAGAGCTGGGAATGAGGTTCTACTCTTCATAAGAAATTGTTGTCCTGTGCAGTCAAATTCAAACTCTCTACCCACGCATTTTAAAAATGCAGGAATCATTGTAACAAATTTGACAAACCAGTATTGGTAATACCCCATAAATCTCATTGATAGCTCGCTCCAGATTCATTTTCAAATATTTCCCGTGAAATTAATATAATTGTCTTTTACTTTTTGTTGCCACCCTGATCTTCTAGCAAAACAGGTTTGTGCCTACAGTTCAAAGATATTATCCTGAAAACTTTGAATCACAAAGCATAGAAGCAATAAAGGAAGATTAAATAAAATGCTAAGAAATTGAACTTAACGAATCCAACAAACAGCAATCCTATCTAAATTAGAGAAAAGAACCCTAGATGTCAAATATTATATACTAAACAGGCAAGTCCTAAACAAACTCCAACCGTAACACAATGCAGAAGCCTAAATTAGCCTAACAAATATGACTGACATTTAACACATAATTCTGCAGTTAAAGAAAACAAAATAGTTGAGAAAAGATATCAGTCTTTGGTAGTTTTGTTGATAAGAGACTTGTGGATGTGAGGGATGACACCACCACCAGCAATGGTACCCTTGATCAGAGTGTCAAGTTCCTCATCTCCTCTGATGGCAAGTTGGAGATGCCTTGGTGTGATTCTCTTCACCTTGAGATCTTTGCTAGCATTTCCTGCCAGCTCCAGGACCTCTGCTGTCAGATACTCTAGAATTGATGCTAGGTATACAGCTGCTGTTGCCCCAACTCTTCCATGGGCCGATGTCCTTTGTTTCAGATGCCTATGAATCCTACCAACAGGAAACTAACAAAAAACCCATTTCAGAATTTTGTCAGCACTAGCAATAGAAACATACGTACGTTGCAATTTACCACCACCATTGCACAGGGAAATATAATAACCATAAATTTTTTCGACTATGTTACAAACTGTACAACTCAGGCCTTGCATATCTTAACATAATCCAACGAGATTACGCCCTTGCGTGGCAAATCTTGTCTTGTAAAGAAGGGGGAAAAAAGAGCACTTCCTATAGCACAGAGTGCAGATGCATCATAATTTCAAACAGAGAAAACATTTCTGAGACCCAAATATTTCAACAATTGTTTATTGTGCAATCAGAACTCCAACTGACTCATTCATGCCCTACAGATCTATCGCTTTTCATATGAACCAAGAAGACAAACCCCGAATGTGCTCTTTTTGTTTATAAAAAAAGACACAATTTCCTCCTTTTCGTTTCTTTAAATGACCCGTGGCATATCAACATAAATCTCACAAGAATTATGGGCTTTTGTCTCCAATTGAGAAAGCACGGAAATTATCGATAACCATTATAGTACATAGATCAAAGAATTACCTGGATACCGGCACGAGAAGACCGGGAAATAGGCCTCTTCTTATCCTTATCTTTGTCCTTGTCCTTGTTCGCTGCTGTTGTTTTCGCCGCTAAAAGCCCCTTTCCTCCTTTTCCGGCCATTCTTCACCACCTGTCCTTTCTTTTCCAAATTTCAAAATTAAAATATCTCAGACTCAGATTTCAGATTTCAATTCTTTAAAAAAGGGTAACCAGGATGAAATTAGAAATTATATACAAAATCAAACAAGCAAGAAATGATAGCATCATCCAAAATGAAAGCGTAAAATCAAGAAATCTTAGATCTAGAAGAGAGAGCAAGAGACAGAGAGAGACCTGAGACTTTTACTTTGCCTTGGAAGAGGATACTGGAGACTGAAAATGAGAGGTTAATTTGGATATTGTATTTAATTTCGTAAACAATAAACGAAGGCGGGATTTTGAATTCTGCGGAAAACTACTTTAGGCGGTTTACTTTTGGTGGGAAATGTTCCCAAATTTTTGGATTTCGAAATTTTTTTTGTTTGTTTCTTTTACTCTTCTGTCCTTCTCTTTCTCATTAATTACCATCTTAATCCCTGCTTTTCTTTTTTCTTTTTTTCTTTCTTTTTTAATACTACAGACAAGTGATTTTGACACTTCTGAGGTAATGGTAAAATCTGAAAGGCTCATGTTACTGACTGTTGACCATCAGATAATCCTTTACTTGCTAGGATAACCGTACGTTTTCTGCTTCTGAATTCGGGCAGGACTCTTGTTGTGCATTGGGCCGCGTTTATGAATTGGGCCCGTCACAAAGGACTTAAATATTAAAGCCTGTTGGATGTATTTTTCTTACAATTTGACGTGGCCCAATCTTTAAGCCCAGAACGCTGATATTTTCTCCTCTTTTTATTTATTATTAGTATTTATTAGGAATAGCCGGTAAGAAATAGTTATTTCTTTACAAATTACACTCACCCTAATTCACCTAATGCAGTGAATGAGACTGTTTATTTAGGAAAGCTAAAATCTTTTCTCTTAACAACAAATATTCTTACTCTTTGAGCTAATCTCAAGTATAGATTAGTTAGTCTATTTGATAATAACCACTAGTTCGGTGTAGATAGCCGATTTATAATTTAGTATTAAAGGTAACTTATATATATATATTTTATGCACAATCCTATCACATTAACAATATGTTTTCAAATACATTCCAGTCTTTTTTCTTTAAACCATAATAGATTATGCTCATGTATTACATCCATTTTCTTATATTTCTAAGTTATTTGAAGTCTCGATAACACAATGATCATATTAATGTAATTAGAAAAATCACAATAAAAAAATAAATATATTTATAAATTGATGTTATGTAATGGATGAGGTTTCTAACTTAATAAATTTAGGGTTTTGAATTAATTTAAAGTTCTCTAATAATAGTTGACAGTAATAATACATTTTCATTTTTCTTAATATATAACAATTAATCTATGAATTCGTTTGAAAAGGCAACCTAGGAGGAGGGTCGCCACTAGCCAAGATGCACACAAAGAAAAGTTACTGCAGAAGAAGATGAAATGAAATAGAAATGTGTTTGCAGAAAAGTAGACAGAGAATAAAAGGCAATGGAGAGAGCGAGTGGGAGTGCGCTGTGCGTCCCTCAATCAAACAACAGCATAATTTTCACTATAGACGATGATGCCAAGGGAACATTCCAGGAAAATGAAGGCTAATCAATGCCCTATAAAGAGGGTACTCCTTCCCCTACCAGAGACTCCATAATCAATTTACTTTATTTAACCGTAGAGAATTAGCTCTACTATTGTTCTAGGTTTAAATTGTTTCTCATTTTTGTACGTTGCTATAATTTTCACCCAAGAGATCATCTATAAGTTACTACAGTTTAGGCCTAAAATTACCCCTCCAACAACATATTTAATCTTCACACAAAGTCAATTAACATGGTATTGGCAAGTTGGTTGGCAGATCTAATCGAGTAGCTTGTGAAGAAGCCTATGGAATTTGCTTCTTTAAAACATTCAATGTAGATATATTGGAACCTGATTAGTCTAATATCTAATCTTTCTTTTCTTTCCTTGTCAAATTGTGATATTAGCAGGGTTTTTATAGCTCCTGCTTTAAATAATAAGATAGACATAACATCAGTTTCAGTTTTTAAACTTATTGGCCAACTGTGATCTTAAAACCATGGGCCTAAAATCGGTTGATGAATGATGATGCACAAGATAAAATGCCTGATCGTGACTTGTTATGTAATGCCTCGGAGAAAAGGATGATATACCTAAGTTACGAATGAATGGAGGAAAAGGAGTTCAAAAAGACTACATGATATCATCATATATGTAGTCTTACCACAAGATCCATCTAAATCACTTACGCTAAAATCCAACTGGGAAAAGAGAACAACGATCCCGCCCAGCTACTGACCCACAGACAAAGATCACGTTACTAGTTTACAATTTTATACTTGTAAGATTAAATGGAACGGGAGTTGGTGTTAGGATACTAATCCAATGATTGAATGCATGTTCTCTTTTTGGTGGAATCTCATTCCTCAAATGAATTTTTTAAATAGTTTTTGTTTCTGTCTTAAAAAAAAATAAAAATAAAGGAAGAAAGAAATTACTTGTGTATCAATGACATACTTGCTGTCTTAAACAGAAGTGAAATACTGATCATAACCATATGGCATGACTGCCTCATAAAGTTTCAAAGTTCCATATTCATACTGGTGTATATCTGATGTTATTTCACACAAAATCATGACAGGAAAAAATAGGAGGGCAAAAGGGTTGGTCTATATTCTATAAACAATATACTAAAGTTTGGCTAGGCTACCTTTGTTTTACCCTCCCTCTGGTCAGTTTTACCTTCAATAGGTCCTGACAGTAACATGGTGGTACCATGCTACCACCAAAGCTTGAGGAGAGTAAGATGAATAATTGACATAGAAAGGAAGAGTGATTGCACCCAAGAGAAAAAAGAATTGCAAATTTTAGTTGCACTAGAGTGGATCCCATAGCAGATTTTGACATCCTATCTGCCCACCTCATCAAGAAAGAATTTTGTATCAAGATAGATAATTGATCAAAACGACCCCACATTAGGTCTACTTCCTCAACTGTAATGATTTTAACACTCATATTGGTCACTTCTTTGTTTTCTTTCTCTCAGGTCATTTTGATATGCAAAAAGAAAAGGTAGATGCGTGGTCTTTGTCAAGGGAAACAAGAATTCACGGTCAGTAAGTTTCTTCCTCCATGCTAAGTAGTGAGAAAGAAGCCCAATTACATCATACAGCAAAAACTGTTTCTCAGTTCTTAGGCAGACAAGATTTGTTGTTGCTGTTGTTTATGTGAAGGCCCACCTATGCATGCACACACATGGCTGTCCTTCTCCCATTATTGTATCCTACAGGCCCATTGTGGTGTCAAAATAACCAGTCATTTTCTCTTAGGTTTTAAGTTAAGTGCTTCCATGTATTTATAGGGTAAGTAAACGCTTGGAAGTTAAAAAATGTAATAATGAACTTACAGTTTTTACCAGAGAAAAGATAATTCTTTACAAATTGAAGTCCCAAATCGACATGAAGGAAGGTGCGCACACTGAACATGAACAAATATATGCAGTGGGGTACACTTTTGTATTGATTTGATGAAGTCTCTAGGAAATGAGATATAGTTCAAAAGAGTACTATGTATTTTGACATTATAGATGCAACAATTTCGCTGCCATCATAAATTGGCTGGGGTTGCAGAGAAGCCATTTTCACAATCATTGAAAGGAAGCCATTTTATATTTCAAATTTGATATTGGGATTATTGTACTCTTTTGTATTGCTTCTCCTTTTCCTTTTTGTTCATCCTTTTGCTGTGTTTACATTCTCGGCAAAATTGTTCAGTAAATGACTTAATAATAATTCTTTGGCAGATTACAAATCTCATTTCACTTGGCTTTAGTTTCAGAACCTGCAACTTCTCAATTTTTTTACTTTGTGGAAATTAGAGGGTAATGACTTTTAAAATTTGAAGTAACTGTTCATTCAAATTCAAATTGTACATAACATTATATGTGCCTTATTATCTGTGAATATCTTGTACTTTATGACTTGTTGACCTGTTTTCTTTTTTGTATAAAGGAAAAAACTGCAGTTTGGCTATGATTAGAGGTAATAAGCATAATAAACAAACATCCCTATCATATAAAAATGGTATCATTAGGGTGAATTGCACCATGGTTAACTATGAACCTAAGCATCCTTCTGGTATCATGTCAATCACAAGCAAAATTAATGTAGCTAGGGAAAAGGATAAAACAAGCTTGGTTGCCGAACCTTTCTTCTAGACACTCTTATTAATTCCTCTAAACCGACATTATGGACTTCACATTTTTAAAGAAGAGTGAAGAGAAAGACTCTCTAAGAAATTGCCTTGGTTTTCAAATTCAGCAGCCTTGCCATTGATTAATTAAATTTCTATATAATCTTATTCCCTTTTCGTCTTCTTTGTCTTTTTTTTTTTTTTAAAACAATATATGTATAATAGATATAAGACCCTTGAAAATCTATGCGCTTTTATCTATTTCAATTAACACCAAAAGTAAAGCGGCCATGTCGTTTGTTCTGTATAATGGTTTGTGCTAATTTAATTATTTGATTGATTGCATTAATATTTAGGGTTTTACTTTGGTGCATTCTCTTCACAAAGTACCAATCGGTGTTATTAATAATATATAACATATAGATAATGTCTTGCTACAAAACTCAATGGAGAAACTAGGGAACAATAATGTTGCTGCTTTCAATTCAAAAAATAGAAAAAGAAAAAGGTAATTCTCACCATACACTGCAATAAATAAAAAGGCCATATAAATATATTATTATTTTATAATGAAATAATTAATTTGTAATTATTTATTTATTAATGTATTTATTTGATGTATATATAGAGATATAGATAACAAAACTATGCAAAAAATTTCAAAACTGTTATGCATGTAGAAATCTTATTTTATTTCTCAATTAGGTTCCACTTGCTCAACTTTCCTTGGCCTCTCAATTACTTGTTTGACAATAGACTTATTATAACGTAACAAGAACCACCTAACTATCATTATATTAAATTTTAATGTTGTCCAATCCTCTCATAGTTGTTGGCTGTTATATGATTTCAGGTAATTATTTTTTATTTACCGTACATATTCTGAATAATCATTTCATTTTGATTTGTATATTCTTTTAAACTGATTTTGATTTGTATATAAGTTAAGAAATATACACCATAAATTGCTACAAAGTATTGTATGATAATTTAACTGAAGACTAAAATCCTGGTTTAAAATGTGATTGAAAAAAAAAAAGATTATTGAATGATGGTAGCGCCATCACTTGCATTATTCTACACTAGTTTAGGGGAAAAAAAAGAAAGACAGTATGTACTAGAAAATTGAATACAGCATTAGCAAAGGCTGCAAATCTACAATCATGGTTTAGTTTAATTAAGAAATTATATCATAATGTAACCTAAGTAAATATTAAACTTAAAAAAAATCCTTATGATTTCAACAAAACATTGGAATACCCTATTAGAAAAATCTATGCAACACCAATAAAATATTTTAAGAATTAGCTATTTTAAGTTTGCTTTGTGACAATAAATTTGTACATAGACTAATACGTTAATTATATCCATTTGATTTAATTATGCCAAGAACTCATAAGAATTTATTACCAAAATCATCTTCGATCATGCAAGAAGATTAATGCAAATTGCAAAGGGAGAATGGTGTTTAATCAATTTTTTGAAAGTATCTTTAAATTTTATTTCTAAATATATAAAATTGATATAAAAATATATATTTTTAAAATCGTTCCGTAAAACTTTTACTATTGATAATTTTTTTTTTATATATTATGAAATCAAGGTAAATGACTCATCAAACTCTATTATGTTAATTCTAAAATACTAAAATATCCTTATTTTATTAGAGGTTCCTTTTTTCTCTTCGACTCCTCTTCTTAACAAGAAAAAACCTACCAATCTTCCTTGTTAGATCAACGAGTCGTAGGAATGGCAGCACCACCACCATTCCACCCGCCAACATCAATATTTCCTTTAATTACAATCCACATTTATTTGTTTCTGAAATATAAAAGTCAAGAGAGAGAGAATAAATTGACCAAAGATGATCCATTTAATGGTGATGTTTGTTAGCAGAAGAATATTTTGTTGTGTTCTGTGATAATAGGTGTGACGTTGAGCAAATGGCAGCTATTTATAAGTACTAAAGTATTGATAGTCCCGTCATAAGTTATAAAGCACGACAATTAATACAAAATACAGTATTATTTTTATAATTATTTTATAATTGAAAACATATTATCATTGCGGAAATATCATTTCCATTAAAAACGTAGTATTGATATTTTCCCTTTATATATTCTGATTAAATATTAATTTGCATACAATTTATTATTATTATTATTATTATTATTATATTAATAATTTTTAAAATAAATAATGTCTTTTAATAGTACTATATAAAATTAAAAAATATTGATAATATTTTTTAATTTTTTTATATTACATGTTTATCTCTTGAAAGATATTATTTTATATATTAGTTTTATATTTCTATAATTTTATATTTATATTTTTATTTATACTAGTAATTTACTCATGCGTTGTATGATTATTATTATTATTATTTTAATTATAAAATTAAATTGATAAAATATAATTTAATATAATTTACTATTAATATTAATTTATTAAATTTTAAAAAATAATTACAAATTAATTATTTTTAAATATTTTTTAATTTTTAAAATTCTATAAGTGCCACAATATAAAATTATTTTAAAAATATATTTCATTAATTTTAATATTATATATATTAATATCATCAAAATAGTTGATATTATTTTTTAAAATAAAAAGTTATTGTATATTTTAAAAATTAATTTATAATTAAATATAATATTCAAAATATAAATCAAAATATTATTTTAAAATTAAAATTATTATCTAATTTAAAAAGTAATTTATTAGTTAATGTAATATTAAAATATAATTAATATGTTATTTTCTAAAATAAAATTAGTAAGAAATTATTTATTATTTAATATAATATTAAAATAAAAATTTATATATTAAAATTAAATAATATTTAGAAAATTTTAAAATTTAAAAACTAGTAATATATAAATACCTATGCATATTACAATTAGCAGGGTCTATACGCGCTTAATTGCTCCTGTAACACAAAGAAGAGAAGATCGGGGGAGGGGGCAGGGGGTTCGGAGAAAATTAAATGAAAAATTAGATATTGTATATACAATTATATACGATAATTGTATATAATATATTATTGTATTACTTAATAAGTTAATACATCAAAACTCATTAACTATGTGGATCAAAATAATAGTTATATCTGCAGTTCTGCATAATATGTAGACAAAGGATTAGTTAATATAATTTTCAGAATTTCATTATCAATCAACGGCTTACATTCTTAGATGGATACGTGGCTTGATCACATCATCTCCACTACGTAACGTCTCTCTTATACTGACGACGCGTGCCCCTAGAAAACGACATCGTCTCTCTCCGTTTTTACATTTTCCCAGATTAGCCTCCCGGCTCCCTGGTCCAAGCATCATGTAACAACAGTATATGTAACAGTCCCATGATCTAATCTGGACCCCACCCACCGCCTGTTCAAATTTACCGTTTGCTCACTCTCCTCAACAAACCACGCATTACTGACCCTCGTCGCATTCGTGGAGGGCATTTAGGTCAAACCACCTTCACTAACCACCGCTTTCAGTTTCATTTTTAATAATCCCACACAAAACAACGAGCATTTAACCAACAAGGTATAACATTTCTGAATGACCATTGTGCCCTTTTGTCTGCTACCTCCCTAGTCCATATCTTGGCTACCATCAATTTCTCAACTCTATCTTCATCATGGGTACTTTAGAGAATCCATCAACAACGCGTTAAATTTAGCTAACTAGTTTGGTTTCTCAAACTTGCCCATGCCACGACAATCAGAGACTCCCAGAAGTAGGAGGGCATAATAGGAAAGCAAAGTGGGACCATTATCGTCACTATCTAATAACGTGGTAGCGAGTGAGAAGCGCAAGAACACGAACCGGGTTCATCGACCGACACGTATCCATAAGCGCAGACACTACGCCAGTGCCACGTTGAATTAGTACGTGGCAATTCAGTCCTAGTCAGCATGAGTCCTCTTTCTTTCTTTAAAATGGCCCACGCCTAATCTTCTTCTCTTTATCGTCTTCTCACCACAAGCTTAAATCGCACAACAGGAGCAAAACCCTCTTATTTCATTTTTCTCTTTCTTTTTCTTTTTTCTTTTGGAAAAAAATTCCTCCGGCGATGAGCCGCCTGGAATTACAAGATATTTAGCCGGTAAAAATGGAGAGTCCGGCAAATGATTGTGCTTTAAAAAGCGAAAGCGAAAGCGAAAGCTTGAAGTTATCGAGGCGTCGCGTATTTCGGGAACTTTAAAAAACAGTGTATTGTAGAAAACCCTAAGCAAAAGCTACTTTTACTTAGCAGAGATTAGAAGTTATTCCATGCTTTGTCTCGCAAATCAGAGGCAAAATACTATATAATATTATATTAGAGAGTACCTGTTTTGTTTCAGTTTTTTCTTTTTAAAGAAAAGAGGCTCTCGAATTTTGTTTAGGAAGAAACAAACGCATTTATCTTTCTTTGGGAGCCAAATTCTGAATTTCGGTTTCGCTGATCTCAATAATTTTGTAATTTTGGTGTTTGCTATCTCATCATCAATAAGTCTGGTACCAGCCGTTTCTGGTTGTTTTAATTGAACGTGTTAGGGTTTTTATGTGTCAACTAACCTTTTAAAAATGGAGGGGAAATTAATGAAACTGTGTTGAGGCGTTTCTCTCGTGTTTGTTGCTTGATCACGCTGATCATGCCTTTTCAAATGAAGATCCAGCCAATTGATTCACTCACACCTGAAGAGCCACCTACTCGGTTTGAGCCAGTAAAGCAGGTGGTAAAATCGCGTCTCAGACGTCTTTTTGACCTCCAGTTCCTGAGAAATTCCGCCGCTGAAAAGGCCGTTGTCGATGAGCCGCATTTTAATAAAGATAGCGTTAATGAGTTTGAACCGAGCTCTGTTTGTTTGGCAAAAATGGTGCAAAACTTCATCGAGGAAAGCAACGAGAAGCAATCATCTGGTGCAGTTAGGTGTAGCCGGAATCGCTGCAATTGCTTTAATGGAAACTGTAATGATAGCTCTGAAGACGAATTTGATTCCTTTGGTGATTCTGCTAATGTTTTTTCTTCGAGCGAAGCAACTGAAATGCTAAAGGTAGATATTATTATTATTAATTTAGATTATGTCAAGTTTTGTCCTGATTTTGATTTTGATTCTGATTCAGAAGTAATAGTGTTAATTGTCTTTCTTTTTCCCACCCCGTCCTTTATACGGAGCAGAGTTTGGTTCCTTGTGCAAGTATGAGTGAGAGGAATTTACTAGCGGACACTGCAAGAATCGTTGATAAGAACAAGATCTGCAAGCGTAAGGACGGATTTTGCAGAAAGATTGTCACTGATGGACTAGTGAGTCTTGGATACAACGCTTCTATCTGCAAATCCCGTTGGGAAAAATCCGCCTCACATCCCGCCGGTAAATTTGCAATATATCTATATGGAAATTTTTGTGTATACATGTAATAATTTAAAAACGATAATGAGAGAATTGATAGAGCATGTTGATGAATGCAGGTGAATATGAATATATAGACGTGATAATTTCACGCGAGAGACTGCTAATCGACATTGATTTCAGATCAGAATTTGAAATTGCTAGATCAACGAAGGCCTACAAGTCTCTACTTCAAACTTTACCCTATATTTTTGTAGGCAAAGCGGATCGCCTCCAGAAGATAATCTCTCTAGTATCGGATGCAGCGAAACAGAGCCTGAAGAAGAAAGGCATGCACATCCCACCTTGGAGAAAAGCCGAGTATGTCAAAGCTAAATGGCTCTCTCCTCATATACGTGCCACACCTGAAAAGGAGCAATTTTTGAACGAGTTCGAACCGAGTCAAGAGGACAACTCTTTGGAGGATAGTCTGTTTGCTTTGTCATCTGAAGGTTCTGTAGAAGAAGAGAATTCGAGCGTGGTGAAAGAATGGAAGCCTCCTGAGACTAAACTTAAGAGTTTTCAGATCGGGGCTAAGATGGTCACTGGTTTAGCTTCGGTTATTGAAGATGAACCATGAAATTTTGGTTTTTTGCTTTTATTTCTTTCCTCTCTTCTTACTTGTTCTCCTCTTTTTTTAATTTTGGAGATAAGATATCGTATAATATGATATAACCCCATAAGCATCCCCTTCTGCTTTTTTGTGTAAGGGTCTGATTTCACTGATATCAATAAAACTTTTACTGTAAGAATAGTCATACAGCTAAACATCGGTTTTTTTTCGTTGGTTTAGTAATAATATCGATACATCTTCATTTCTGACTCGAAGAATAGAAGTTCTGTAGATTCTGAAATATGTTCCTATTGATTTCTGGATTTTTCTTTCCTTTTCTTTTTTTTCCTAAAAAATTGCTGGATAAAAGGAGGAAGCTTGCATCATCGATGGAATCCATTTGAGGTTATGGTAATTTTCGAGTGTTTTATTTGTTTGTGAATATATCTTTTATTTAGTCAATTTCATGTCACTGTCCATCGGTGATTTACGAATTTTTTTTTTTTTTTTAATATTATGGGGAGAGGAGAAGATCCGAATTTGATGAAGAAGAAAGGACAGACTCGTGCAGTCTCGATTGCCGCGAGGTGAGGTCTGAGGCCTTTTAGGATAAGTCCATTTTTAATACTGTGCAAACATTATTCTAATCCAATAATTCCATTTTTGTTTTATACGGATTATCTGTGGCACATAATTATATTTGCATATTAGCGTTACGACACTGCTTTTCTAAAAATATGTTAAATGAAATTTCAGTTTTTAAACAGAAAACAAGGCTATCTAACTCGTCGGCGATGAGATGTGAATTTTAACTCTTCTAGGCCTCGTTTGTAATTTTAGATTTGGAGGCTCTCGCAATGCACTGCCAATATCTGGGCCTTGATTGCTTGACCAATTTAGCAAAGAGGACAGTAATTTTTGTTTCCATTGTTTTATCGTCTAAAAAGAAGGGAGAAATAGGAGGGTTTAGAAAACAAAATTTAGATATCTAGTGAATGATTATACTATAGTTAAAGAGTATATGGGTTATGGTGATTTCATGGCTACTACTAGAGTACCCATCATGAAGAAGAGGAAAAAAGATGTTGAAAAGAGAGAAAATTTTGGATTTGGAAATTATCGACTATAGAAAAGCAAAATGTAAAGGAATAAAAGCTTCCCTTCCTATCCGTCCTTTAAACTTCAGGAGAAAATGTAATGTGGGGTTATAGCTTTCATACAAGGAAAGGCAATTAAAGTCTTCAATAGTTAACTTGTGAAGCGGAGAAAGAGGTGGTTGGAAGGAAAAAAATGCAGCGATCCGAAGCGTGTTGAACAAAATTAAAGTACTTCAATTCAAAGCCACTAAATTAGATTTTTTTATTAATATGTTGTCTTTATCCATTCACTGTTCGTGCTTTGATTAACTTGTCGAATAAGCCAATAGTTCGTTTTCTGTTATTAAAATCTGGTGACGTTTACAATGGCCTTCTTCTTTTCCAATGAAAGATTCAACGTTTCTTATATATTTCCATTAAAAAAAGTTGGCCACATAAATTTTCTGACAGTGGAATTTTTCTTTTATGGAAGTTGAATATCCAATTCATTTCTCTATTTGATTTAGAAGTGGGTTTCCTCCGTTCTCTCTCTTTTCTAAATGTTCTGTTTGTTTTTCTTTTTTTCTTTTTTTTGTGGGAACTTCTTTTAGCAGGAATTTCAAAACTGCACAAAGAGATGCCCTTCTCGACAGTGAATTTTTCAAATTTTAATCTTTAGCCCTGGCGCACGCACTGCTTTTGCTGTCTACTCATTGCTAACATGCTCTCCGAATTTGTCGTATTTGTATTGCTGGGTCCACGTAGTATCTGGGAAATTGTACCACAGAGCATTTATATAGTAGTGATATTTTTCTTTTTTTTTTTTAATTGCTATGATCTTTATTTATCTATTTATCCATATACCAATAATTGTATATTGTACAATTTTGTTGATATTGTCATACGCAGGGGTATTTAATTAAATAGATAATCTGACCAATTTAAAAAAATTTGATAATAATTATAATTAATTTATGGATTTAAATTGTAAATATCTGAAATCGAATAATAATATAAATTAAATTTGATTTTAAATTTAGAAATTATAACAATACAATAGAATTCGTATAATATTTTTATAATTTTTCGATTTTTTACGAAAAATTTCTTATTTTATTTTATATTTTTTATCTATTAAATTTTAAATTTTATTTATTTGATTATATTTTAGAAATTAAAATTCTATAAGAAAAATAAGTGTTAACCAATTCACGAATACTCTCGTCTTATGTGGCATGATGGAGATAATGTATAATGTATACTGATTCTTTTTAAACTTTTAATTTTTTTTTTATAATTAGTTTGCTTGGGATTATGTTATTAAAAAAGTTAATTTTTTAATTGGTGTCATTAATCGTAAAAATATAGTTTTTACAGATAAAATTATTAAAATCACATAATTATTAAAATTAAAATTTTTTAAGTAAATTTATTCTATTGTATTTTTGTAGATTTTATTAATTATATACAGACACGTGGTTTTATTTATTAATTATTATATTTTTATTAATAAAAATATAATAATTAATAAATATAATTATATTTTAATATATAATTAATTTAATAGAAATTAAATTTATTTAAAAGAAATTATTTTGTAGAAAATGTCTATTCTTAATATTTATTTCTAAAAGTGCAATCGGTGGCTAATTGTGATTTTTGCTGATATGCATCTTTTGTTATAAAATCCTATAGAAAAAGGAGTTAGCAAAATCTTGCTCAGTGAAGTTCAGGATTACAATGGTGAATCACTCTTTGCTGTCTGATGCTTGAGGAATTATCGTCATTGAATCAGCTTTTTGTGTTAATGAGTCAGTGATATTTTTCTTTCTTTATTGGATTTTATAAAGAAAAATACATCCAAGTAAAAGCGTCGCGATTTCAATTTAATAAATTGCTGAATTGTATTAAAGAGGAAATTGAAGTGTGGGTATTTGAGTAAATATTTAAAAGAACACGACAGACTTTCTTAAAAAGCTCGTCATTTAGGAATTTTTAAGTAAGTAGCCTATTAAAATTGTCATATTCTCAGGTCATGCATCTTGTTTGGCAAGAAGATCATTACAAAGATGGAACGGGGTCGCTTTAGTTATATTATCCAAAAGCATCTAAAATAAATAAAATCATTTCTATGATGAAAATGTAAAGTTTTTATTCCTGGATAACAAATTGAACTTTAAAAAGAAAATTGAATCAGTTGTAGAATTTGGTTAGGTTCCCCTTAACTCCTCCAAACATAAATTGTACAGACAAGTGGAGCGGCTTTAGCCATTTCATTCTCGTTCACAGGGAAGCCCCATCCCATCTACTAAACCACTTTGTTAGATAGCAACATCTTAATAGCTACCTGACCTTATATGATGACATTTGTCCATTGCTTTATGGTGGCTACCCACTCTAAAACTTTTGGCAAAGGTCTCTGATGATTTTTTTTACTTTTTTCCCCCTTCCCTTGTATTTAAAATCAACTGGGATCAACGGTCGAGAAATTTAATTAAATTTAATAAGCTAATTTAACCTTGGCCTTAAATAGGATTTTAGAGTTTTAGACTAATAATATTTTTTTAAAATGTTTTAATTTCAGTATCCTTAATTAGCATTAAAATAAAATAACTATTTTTCATTATTGTAATTATTATTTTATTTGAAAAATGATTTATTAGTTAATACAATATCTATCAATAATATTATTAAGAACATCTTGCAATTGCATGCTAAACGATGTAGTTTCTTATATTGAATCAAATGGCAAACCAATAAGCTTATGAGTTCAGTACATTGTCGATTAATATTTTTACTTTTTAAATACATGAACCAGATAAGACTGAGAATATGATGTAGTTTATAGATTTATTATTTTGATCAAACTATCTGCATAAATATTAAAAGAAAAAATTAGCCAATAGGAAGTGAGACTAAAGAATGGATTTTATTATATAAAAACTCGATATAAGAATTGAGAGCATATCGGTTCTTATAATAAACTAAAATCAAGCACGTGATTTTATTTATACGAATAAAGAAAAAGAAAAGGTTAGGCAAAAGCTATAATGGGACTGTTTTTGCTTATGATGTCGTCTTAAAATGTGTGATACGTCACATGTTCCATAACTAGAGAAGATCAAATAATTTAATAAAATTAATTAGAACTTGGCATTGAAAATAATGTGGTAGAAATGCGCAGAGGACTTTGCTTAAAAGTAGCATGAATAATACTTTACATATGATATATTAATGGGCTCCTCTGTACGACTGTGATAAAGAGATACTCTGCTCATGCCACTGCCCAAAGTCAATAATTTTGTCACCACTGAATTACTAGTGTTATCTATTGCCCTTTAAAAATCCTCAATCGCTTACTGGTGTTCCCTGAATAAAAATAAAGTTTAGGTAACAAAATGTACAGTAGAAAGTCCGAAGGAGAAACAAGGACACCTGTTAACATTTTGTTTCTGAATATTTTCAGGATCTGATTCGTTAGCAATGGAAGATTCATATGTGGAAAACACTAGAACCCTTTGGTTAATATTAAATACGAAATCTCTTGGCTCAAATTGTTGTAATTTGGTTCTTGACTATTATAGCAGCATGTTTCAATTGGCATCATTTTTATTTATTGAATTATTAGGTTTCAGAACTCAATTTTATTGATAAAAAAGTCTGATAATAGATTTTTCTTTCCCTGGAACAAAGTTGTAGTTGTTGTTACAATTAAAAATACCAAATTCTGAAGATGATAAATAAATAATTTTTGAGCTTGAGACTTCCTTAATATTCCTATCCTGCCAGAACACTCCTAATCAGTAAAAAGAGAGTTTATTTATATCATCTTGAATAATGAATAATAAATGGATGATTTCAATTTCAACTGAGGAAGGGAAAAGGACAAACAATGGTTTATTTGTTAATGTTATCTTTAATACTGAATGAATGAATAGTAGACGAATTATCCTAATTTCAACTGAGCAAGGGAGAAAGGAAGAAGAAAAGAAAAAGTGCAAAAAGCAAAAGCCTAAATGTGGACCAGCAGGCCCTGACATGACATATTGCAAGAGAGGGGACCAAAGACAAACATGACCTCCTCCTCCTCCTCCTCCTCCTCCTCCTCCTCCTCTACAGAAACGTTAAAAACAAAGAGTTGATTGTGATTTGCCCTTCGGTGGAGTTAAAAAGCAGTAAACAGAAGGGTGTGGTGGAGGATGAAGATAAAAGAAGAAGAAGAAGAAGAAGAAGAAGAAGAAGAAAAGAGATGATTCCTTCTCGTCTCGTGACTTGTGACCCTCCAATTCTTAGTAACAAACAAAATTATTATAATATTGGTTCTTATCGGTGCCAAAGGACACGAGACTTCCATTGATGATGATCCAATTTACCATTTACCATTACTGTTTCTTTACTGCTCTCGGTGCATTTTAATTTGGACCACTCATATATTTCATTATTCGAAATAATGATGATACAATTCCATCTTTTTCTTTTTTGTTTTATTTATTTAAATAGAAGCCGACTTTCTGAGACTAAAGATTCGATAATCATATATGTGAATGCATGAATAAAAATTCAAATATTAACGGCAGCTTTCTCTTTTTCTTTTTATTATTCTTATTTGAGAATTGTTTACTTTTGAGGTTAATAAAAAAGTTTTATACATCTCTCGTATGAATGTTGTGATGAATTGAGTCTCAAAAAGCTTTAACTAGACCAGTAACCGTCTTTTGAACGGGTTAAAATATTTTCTAAATAATTATAAAATAAAATATTTATATAATATTAACAAAAATATTATAAAATATTAAAATATTAGATAATTATATATTATAATTTATCAGTTACTAAATTTTATTATAATTAGTATTTTATGGGTTATTTGAAAATTTCAGCATTTAGTATTATTTTTTTAAATAAAATATTAAAAAAAATTAAAAACTTAAACTTGCATGGTTAAAAGTTGAAGAGATAATAAAATATGTGATAATAAACTTTAAAAAATATATCAAAGTGCATAAAAATGACTTTAAAAAATAAAGAGTTACATTTAGAAAAGAAAAAATATCTCCTAAAATACTCTTTTTAAATAAAGAGAATATTGATTTGAATTTAACTAATGTAGTATAAAAAAAAAGAATAAAGATAAATTTATCCGTTCATAGAAAAGAATTCATGACAAATATAAGAATAATGAAGAAATTGAGCTGAAGAAAATAATAATAACTTGTGAATAAAATAAAATAAAATAAATAGCAAAAGATAATAAGTATAATAATTAGCAAAGATACTATATATTAATAATAGATCTTATTATCTTTCTAATATATATATATATAAATATATATATATATATATATATATAAATAAAATAGTAAAAGAATGAAAATTTAAATTTGGATCATAAAAAAATTAAAAGAAATTTGTGATATATTAAAAAATTTATTAGTCCAATATAATTAAAAAATTTATATGTATATATATATGTGATAAAAAATAAAGAAATAAAATAGCAAAGTTCTAACAATCTAGTTTTTAAAAAATAAGTATTATATAAATATATGAGAACTTATTAATGCAATAAAATAAATAAAGAATTAAAATAAATAAATAAATAATATATATATATATTTCTCATGTTTATTTACCTTAGTATATAAAAATAGAAAATATTCATAAGAATGCATTATAACTTTTATAAAATATTAATATATATTTAATTAAAAGTACCGTAAAATAAAATAAAAATTTATTTTGATATTAATATAATTATAAACTGCATTATATAATATATAAAATAAATTTTTTTAATATAAAATAAATAAAACAATTATGCAATGACATAAGTAAAGTTCTAGTAGTTACATATAAAAGAAAAGGAATAATAAAATAAAAGAAGTTAAAAAATTTAGATACAAGACCGATGAAAGAAAGAAGCTAAGAAGTTTAAGTGAAATAAAACTTTTTAAATACTTTATTTGAAGAGAAGAGAGAGGGAACTTGATAACCGAGTATCATAAGCAAGTCTGTCACATTCTAGAAAGGCGGAGTTGACTAAATGTTGATATCCATTATGATTGGGATTCTAAAAGAATGTGTCTCAAGAGGATTTTAGGTATAGAGTCCGACCCGACTTAGAATTCTAAAGAGAAATAAGAGTATAAATCCTAATACAATTAGGATGACCTATAAATGTGGAGTTCTCTTTTAAATAGACTAGAAGACTTTCAATGTCTATATAAAAAATATGGGCACTACACTTATAGGTATATACAATATGATATATTTATATATTTTAGTCACTTTTACACAAATTATTGAATATATCATTGGAATGAGTGGCCGGACAACTATATTCAGCACTTTCTAACATTTCCTTACAGCTACTCTAAAGATTGAGGTCAGCCTTTGAAGATCGTTGTTGATAGCTCGTCTGAGTTATCAGAATTTAAGAAAAAAAAATCATAAGAATAATTTATGTAAATAAAGAAAATTACCTTAAAAAATTAAAAAAAAGCCATGTAAAAAAGAGAAAACATATTACTGTTATATATATATACCGATATAGATAGTTAGTCCCTTTGTAGCATAATAAGTATCTTTCTAAAATTTTCTTTTTATATTCTAAATTAAGCGTGGTTTTAAGAAACCAATGCAGTAGTAATGATTTTTTGTTGTTAGCTTTACCTTTATCCATTATAAGTAAAAGCATTAATGAAACAAGAGAGAAAAATATAGTAGTCATATTGAGTTAATTTTCACTATAATTTAGAATATTCAATGGATCCTTTAATCCTTATGCACAATACTTATTTTAAAATTGAGGAAGTATTAATTAGGATTCTAAAAAATGTAAGACTGAAAGTTGTACATTATTTTATTAATTAAATTAAAAATTAATGAGTAAAAAATTAGTAATTTGATGCACGATTAATAATGTTAGTTTTAAATTATTTATCGGCTTGGTCGAATAAATGAAAATAAATCAAACAAAATTTGAGTCTTTTGTTCTTGCCTTTGAATCATAATATCTATTTTTCCAAAAAATCTTTTTTTTTTTTTTTTTTTAAAAAGTAGAAATTTTTTCCTTGTGCAGCATATTTGGGTTTTAACTTTCCAATGAAAAAGAAGAAAACAAGAAAAAGAGAACCCTTAAAACTCACGTTATAAAGAAATGTTAAAATGGAAAAAAAGCAAAATAAGTTGGCACAAAAAGTAAAGGAAGAGAAAAGCATGGAGAAACCTACATAACATAGAACAAAAGAAAATAAAGAAATTCCTTCATAAAAATAAAAGGATAAAGAAATAGTAATAATCATAACAAATTGTAAGAAATGGATGTTAGCCAATAGTTTTCGTTTTGAATCATTTTTAGAAAGAATCCAATTAATCAAAAATATTTATATTATATTTAATTGAAATTCATTATAGAATTTTTTATTGAGTATAATTATGTATTCTTTACAAAGAAAAAAAATGATTGTTACCTAAAACTTATTTATTTGTAAAGACTATATTTTAGTTTTGTTGTCGCATACTTTGTCGTTCTTGTTTATTATTACTTAGCCTGAAGATACATTTTGCCTTCAGCTTTTCTATTATCCTATTGTTATCTACTAATTTTGCTTGCAGGCCCAGGCCTTAGGGGCTCTATTTGCCACTGGGTCCTAGCTAGACCAATTAACATATTATTGGCTCTCTCTTTCTGTATTTATCCGGTGCAGAATTCAATTCAAGCCCAATACTATGTTATAAGATCTCAATCGCAGATTTTCAATAATTCCTCAAGGTTTTTGTTTTTTTCCTTGAAGAAACTTTCTCACCTGATTCTGATTCTGGAAGAATAACAAATTATAGATTTCATACTTGTGTACTCCTTTTGCGCTGGGCTTCTAATATATATTTAAAAAATTTACAGAAATTTAATCTATCACGTTATTTATAGATTAAATTAATTATATTTTGATAAATAATTTTATTTTTTAAATATTATATTTTTATTGGTTGGTTTATTTATTACTATTAACAACTTATAATTAAAATTCAACCAACAAATATTCAACATTTAATAAATAAAATCACATATTACTATACAATTAATTTAGTTTACCGATGACATTCTAGGTAAGAATTTCTCTTAAATATGTTTCAGAAGCCCTGTTAAAAGCAGCACACAAGGTTATTTACGAGCATGTTTTGATCTCATAAATAGCATTTTTCTCACCAATTTTACTGTTTGTGAGTGTCTCCCGTTTCGTTACGCTTCTCACACAAGAAGAGACTTGTCGTTTTAAAAAATCACATTTTGTTTTAAAATTGGATATCAATTTTTAATTTATATGTTTTGGGTATTAAAACTTCACTTTAAAATTCATTAATAAATATTTTCGGTATCCATCAAATTATAAATTTATGTTCATCCTAAAAAAATTACAGTATTATATTAATTTTCTTCTTCTCAAATTGAGATTACACCACCCCCAATTCATATTTTGTTTTCTATATTCAAGATCAATTAATCAAATATTGAAACAGCAAACAGACACCAACCCAAATTATTGGTTCACTAGTTCATCAGATTGAGGCTAATTCTCATGAGGGAACAGACTTGCTTGTGCAACAAGGTTAATTAGACAATAAATATACTACTTGGTCTTCAATGTTTATATTAAAAATATATTAAAAAAAATAAGTTGCTGAGTTGATATGGATTAGGCCTCCTATATTTTATGGGAAAACATGCAATCAGAGGAAGCTTCCTCCTCCTCCTCCTCCAGGTCAGAAGTAAACTTTTGAGCAACTAAAAACCTGACGCTTATCAGAAAAAGAAAAAATAAATACAACAACAATAATCCGGTTAAAATCTTAATCTAAGATTGACTTCACTAATCTTCTTAGTCTTTCTATAAACAAAATTAAAAATTTTCCTCAGACTGATTTTGCCACTTAAAAGAATTAACTTCTATATGCAACTCGCATACAGATAATCTCTTCCTAAACAGATTAACCTCTCTGTTTTTTTTTTTTTTTTGCAATTCAAGGAATGGCGCCATCCTCCTCAATCCAATTCATTGACACAGCACTTTCTTGCACCAGTACACCTTATGCACTATCTTACCCTGACCCTAAACAAAAATGGATCATTAGGAAACACCTCCTTTCTCTAATAATTGACTACCCAACTTTTAAACCTTCCACCGATACTTTCTTCCACAATGATGGCACTGCCGTCTACCTCCTCAACGCGGCCGGCAATCTCCATCTCGCCGGTAGTAAATACACCCCCCCTGTGCCTCTCACCATTTGGGTACATGAGAACTATCCTTACATGCCTCCTATTGTTGTCGTCTCACCAAATGATTCTATGTCTCCGATTCATCAGAATCACCCTTTTGTCGACCCTTATTCTGGTGCCACCTCTTCTCCTTATCTCCAAACCTGGATATTCCCTCGCTGTAACTTAACTGAACTTGTTCGTAATCTTGTCAAGATTTTCTCTCACGACCATCCTTTTTTAACTCCCTCCCCTTCTTCTAGTTTGACTCACCCTTCTCTTGTCTCGAAGATGGAGGCTCTTGACCGCCTTTCGGGTACGATTCACTATGATAAGATTGCATTGAAGGCCAAGAACGAAGAAGAAATGGAGGGGTTATCAAGCTTACAAGTAGAACTGATGAAGCGAAATCACGTCGCGAGAAACATGATCATTAGCCTTGAGAAAGAGAGAGGGAGCTTAAAGGAGAGAGCAACGGAGTTGATGGAACAGGCTGATGTGGTGATGAATTGGCTGAGAGTTAATGATGTTACAATTGAAGGAGATGGAATGGAAGATGCATTCGAAGGCGATGATGAAGAGTCGAGATCGGTGATTGATTGCTTGGCTGCAGAGAGGGCTATTGAGGATGTGATATATGCATTGGACAAGGCAGTAGAGGAAGGAGCAGTGCCTTGTTTTGATGCATATCTTAGGCAAGTGAGACTCCTGGCAAGAGAGCAGTTCTACCATAGAGCTAGGCTTGTAAAATTAAGAGGTCCTGACATACTCCTTTGGCCTGATTGATATGCAAACAAGTACCACTTTCTTGGGAACAGCTGAAACTGTTGTGATTAGAGGTCATCAGGGTAAGTTATGAAATGTAGAAACATTGTTGCATTTGTTGTTTGTTCTTGGAGAGAATCAAACCATACAGGAAGAAAAAAAGTGTTGTTTGTATAGTAAATTATTTATGGTTTGATCTGCTAGTCGGTGGTAATTAAGATAATATGTTAGGCAATTATGACACGCATACGAAGTCAGCATAAAATTGAATACCCTTCTTTAAATTAAAAGAAATCGTGGTTACCAATGTTCTAAAAACTCAATTTCAATTACGCAATTTATTTCAAGCAGAGCAGGGTGAATAAGCTAAAATCCTGATCACATTAATGAATTAAAAGAACAAAGGCCTTCCTCCTTGGGGTTTACGT
This sequence comes from Ricinus communis, assembly GCF_019578655.1. Lineage (NCBI taxonomy): Eukaryota > Viridiplantae > Streptophyta > Magnoliopsida > Malpighiales > Euphorbiaceae > Ricinus > Ricinus communis. Next base: position 5,853,993 of record NC_063256.1, on the reverse strand, counting down.
TTAAACAAAGCCTTTCGTAGATATCCCGCGAGTCATGGCCTTTTTGAAGGTGAATATAACCCCAACGAAAGAAGGCCTCTCGGAAGGCCCAATAAAGCTGAGGGCTCCTAAGAAGAATCTCACAACAGAACATTTTTAATTAGAGATCCAACATATTTCTGTCGGTTCGATCTTTAATTAAAATAATTTAAATTGAATATAGTAAATTAAAAGATGAATTTCATCAAATTATTAATTTGGTCTGAATTTTTAAAAGTTCCATAACTTTGCGTGCCCCTATTCCTAGTGGTTGTTTGAATCCGAAAGGCATTGAATAGTAAACTGTCAGTTGCGTGGGTTAATTAATGTGGTTTTATCAAGTCACTTTCCCAGAGTGGGTATTTATTGAATTTGTTTACCCACACCTCAATTTTCCTGTTTTCATATGGAAAGTAAGTTTTGAAAAACCAAACACTTAATATCGGTGATTATATATATGGCTGACCCGAAATATCAATAAAATGTATTTTTTATATGAAAAAATACTATTTATTTCAAAGTAGAAATACAATAAATATATCTTAACAGTAACATAATATATAAATTTACATAAAAAAATAACTAAAATTTAGTGAAAAAATCATAAATTTTTTATTAAAAATATTTATAGTAATTAATGCAATTAATTTAATTTTTTAATTAAAAATCTAAGTGATAAATAAATTACTATTAAATTAAATTAAATATTTATTTTAACTTGATATACATATATTGTGTGTCTACTTGAGACAAATAGCATTATTTTTTTTTTAAATTGTTTTTTTTGAAAGGTTTTTATACGGTTAATGAAATTAGAATCAGAATCTTGATTTTAAAAATATGTTTGTTTAATTTCAGGTCTCATAGTGGTATTCTTCTGAGTAGAAGCAAAGATTACATAAAACTCAGATTCAAATACAAGTTAATGACAATAAGGAAAAATAAGAACACTGACCTTTTCGTGTACTGACAATTCTAATCACATTGATAAGAACATTAGTGGGAGTATATGGACATTTTACGGCCTTGGCATTGGCAAGACCTTCTTCTGTTAAATGAACAGTTTTCTCCCACTCAGATTCATAATTTCCTCCAATAAATTTGGTATTTGCAATTGTAACCTTGAACTTCAACAAATTTTCTTATAATAGATTCATTGGATTTGGAGGCAATAATGAAACAAATTAATTTTTTACTGAAACAGAAATTGTCATTCAAATTTTAATTATCTGTCTTATTTTCCAATCTTGAATAAAAATAAGTTAGTAAAATCAAAATTATCACTCCTCACTACTAATTAGAAAAACAAAAAAATCCTTTTTTTGTTTTGGGACAGTAAGAAGAGGGATGCTGCTCGAAGCTTAAACAGAGTAACGGACACGTATACTTACCGTCTATTAGTATCCACCCCGTTTACAATAATACCCCTGCTTCTTCAATTTATCCGCTTTTAAACAGCATCCATAACAGTAAATTCGATCGCAATGTAAGAGTACTCGAAGCAGGAATCACCTGCATTTCGCTTCAAAACTTTTTCCATGTACTTCTCTTCTTTAGATGCGAAAACCACCGGCATCTAGTTTCAGAGTCCTTAACGTACACCCCATCATCTCTTGAGATCCTTAACGTACGCCCCCTTCTGATGAATAACTGCCAAGCCCCTAGAGTTCAATACGTCTTACATTCGTGACCTCGCTGCATTTGTGAATTAAAGCCATTGCGATCTTTGGCAATTTTTAAATTATGAAGATTTCTTACTGGGTTTTGGTCACTTTGCTTGTTCTCTCCTTGTCTGCATATGGGTCTCTCTCAATTGACAGTTCTCACCAGGCGTAAGTAATGTCAAGTTGTTGCGTTTTTCATAATTCTTGTATTTGAATCTATTTGTTAATATTTAGTTTGATAATTAGCTTACAGTTTACTTTTTATTATGAATTTTCTGTTGTTTATTGTTGTCTAGAGATATATTTTTTTTTAGTGTTTGATGTTAAGATCTTTGGTAATCTATCTATTGCATTGGTTAGTACTTATGCCAGTCCAGTTTTACGTAATAATTTAGCCCTTTCTCTGCGTTAATATATTGATTATGTGATTTTTTTCCCTCAAGGTGAATACGTATGCTTATTTAATTAAAATTATGTATTGGACTATGAAACTGATTCAAGCCTACCTTGATTTCATAGTGCAGTACATTTTGGGCAGCACTTTTTGAATTAAAAACTAATCGACTACAAGCTTGGGGATACATACTTGAAGAAGACCACCTAGTTCAATACTCTTGTATATTTTGGGTAGCATTATTTAAGTTAGAAAAGTAATTGAAGACAAACTTAGAGATGCTTACTTGAAGAAGATCATCTAATTTTGAAATTTAGAAATTAGTGTGTACAGGTAAAACTAACTATTTGGAGGCAGAATTTGGTAAAGTGGGTAACACTTTAGGCGTTTGTGTGTGATTTTGGAGGCTCATTGTGTTAGAGAGCATGTGAGGATTATACGCATTATGTGCAGGCTATGGATATGTCTTGTAATAGTGAATGGCAGACTCTACATTGCTAGAGTTTGACTAAACATCAAAGGTTGATACATGCGGTCAATGATATCCGCTACTTTGGGCTTTTTCTTCATATCAAATTTAAGGTTCATTAGCGTATATTTGGTGCCATGTATATGTTTCCCATAGAAAGAGCAACTGCCTCTTCAAGTTCATGTATGTTTCATCTTGTAACCCTTTATGGGTTTATTACTTTAGCTGTTCACTTTCTCTCAGATCATTCCTTATATCTCTGATTAAAATTTGGTAGCTGCCTAGTCGCTTACATGGTTCCTTAGTCACATATTGTTACTTTATGGAGCATCTAATATATTGTTTTATCTCAGTTAGCTCTTGTCTCCCTTTTCGCTTGTACAGTTTTCCTATCATCGAACCTGATCCTGGTCATACAAAGCTTCGACTAGCAAGTGATGGCTTGGAAGCCATTAGAAGAATTACAACACCAATAGCAGCCGTCGCGGTATGTCTTAGATACATCTTAAGCTTCAAAGAGTAGCAACCTAATTTAATCTAATTTTATTAAATGTTAATGGAATTTGAGCTAATATTAACTACTAGTTAAACCTGTGAGCGTTTATGTCTGTCAGTGGAAACTACAATATTATTCCGGGATTAGAAAGAAATCAATAAGTTGTAGAGAAATGTACACTGCTAAATATGAAAAAGAAAGTTTAGAAAAATTGTGTGCATCAACTGTTATGAGCTAGGTTTAGCAACTTTTATGTTTCCAACTTGTGGTAGTGTGAAATTTTATATCTTTCGCATGAGATGTGATACAAAAGTCAAAATTCTTGTGCATACTGAAAATTTTGGATGGTAAGCAATCTATGCTCGAGAGAACTTGTACTTCATCAGTTTCCAGTAGTTCTCATCTTTTACACAGTTTTTTTAGTTATGCAATAATGCTTAATCGATTTCCTCATGCTTTATGTACAGCTGGATTGAATAAATTGTCATTTAAGCTGCCTACCATTATAACTGACATGTCAACTCGAAATTTTATTTTACAGTCCATATGTAATTATATGAAGTGCAATTGGTCTTAGCCAATTCACCCTTTTTGACTATGACACTGATGGTTGCATGATCAGGTGATTGGACCATACCGCTCTGGAAAATCGTTTTTGCTTAATCAGCTTCTTTCGCTTTCTTGTTATGAAGGTGCTGTCTTCACTACTATTAGGCTATATATAGATACAGATATACAAATGTTCTTTTATTTATATGTCTACAGTAACCTTGAGTTTGACTTTTTCATCTTCAGGTTTTGGAGTTGGGCATATGCGTGACACAAAGACAAAAGGTATTGTGAATTTGGGTAGGCAGAAAGTGGAACTATTTGCTTGGAAACATATATAATGTCTCTTTGTATTTTACAGGGATTTGGGTTTGGGGAACCCCAGTAGAATTGGATATTAATGGAGTTAAAACTTCTGTGTTTTACCTTGATACGGAGGGATTTGAAAGTGTTGGAAAGTCAAATGTTTATGATGACCGGTAACTTCCAAGTCATGTAATTCTGAACTTGCCTTTGAAAATGGTAGAAACTTGTGGAAACTTTTCTTTCATTTTTGCTTCTGCAGAATTTTTGCTCTGGCAACTGTTATGAGTTCTGTGCTTATATACAATCTGCCTGAGACGGTTAGTTCTTTATCTGTATATTTAACTTTCAATTTTCTATATGCTGAATCTGGAGGTGCTGTTTTGTGCTATCTGGTTTGTTAGATACAGATGCCAGAGTTTGCTATAGCCTTTTACTGCTGTTCTATGTCACCACCCCAACTCCATAGGCAAACATCTTTGCAAATGCTATGGAAATTTTCGCATATATGCCCCAGCCTGAAGTCTGCAATGCTATAAGGCCTTATGCATTGGATACCCTTTATGAATGATGGTTTTCATTTCTAGAGCTGGAAATCTGTAGTGAAATTAGGGTATTTGGTGCCCTGCAATGCGACCTCACTTTTCTTGCATTCTAGTTGTTAAAGAAGCTGATATTGAACAATCTAACTTGATATTAACATTATCCGCACACCTTTGATGATAAGTTGTAGTGGAAATAAACAGGGATGTCTTTTCAAATATGGCAATGCTAACTTTATTTTGTGAGAAGTAAACTTGCTATATACCATGTTTTGCATGTGATGGAATTTGACCTGTCTAAAACTTTTACACTTTACTTTTCTAATATGAGGTTGGAGTTTATCTGTTAGGTAATTTACTATTTGATGAAGCTTGCCATTTTGAGGTGATTCTTGTGGCTATACTTACATGTTTGTCCCACCATGTCTTTAGATCCGAGAAGCTGACATATCCCGCCTGTCATTTGCAGTCGAGCTTGCTGAGGAATTTTATGGAAGGTCTGCACTTCTTCTTTGTTCTGAATTCAGCAGAGTCTCTCTGTTAGTAAATAAACTGTGTATTTGGAAGAGTGAATGTGGGTTTCTCCTTTTCAATACCCTATCAATATAACTAACACTAGCTATTTTATGGATTGGCTGACAACTACATCATGGAAAATAGAGTAAAGGTACTTTACAATCCGTTGCAATGATATTCTTGTTAGTTTAAAAAAAAAAAAAAAAATTATTTTTAAAGATATATTGGAATTTGAATGGCTGTTGTTCTTTCTTAAAATTTTTAAAGGGCCAAGATGTTGCTTTTGAACCAGCAAAGCTACTGTGGCTTATCCAGCGTGATTTTCTACGTAAGCTCGTTTTCTTATTTGGATAATATTGTTGAATAACTGCTTGCTTCATAGTTTGATTTTTCTGAGATCTCGTGTTGTTCTTGCAATTTGTGCATCTGCTCCCGCTAAAATTTTTCTCTTTCAAGTTTTGTTTAAAATTTCAGTGAAGTGCTTTAGAGTTAATGGTATAGGTCTGATTTGGTAGATAATTTTAAAGGGTGCATTTCTTTCTGTATGCCATGAGGTGAGTTCTTGTGTGCTTGAAGGAAAATGATGTTTTTTCTTTCCTTTTCCCCTGGGTTGCACAGAAGGGAAATCAGTGCAACAAATGGTGAATGAAGCCCTTCAACGTGTCCCTAACAAGGATGGTTAGTTTTTGTATTTTCCTTTTCCTAGTCATTGTGATTTAGAAGAGATGAATTTATCCACAGTGCAATAACTGTGTTCTGAAACAGAGGTTTGATAATAGGTGCTGTTCTGATTGCAGGGGACAGGAATATCGATCAGGTAATTTCTCTCTATTACTTGAATTTGCCGAATATCATTGAAATGCTGTCATTCTGGGAGGAGAAGTTCATCCTTTTCCTTTTTCTATTTTAACATTTATCAGGTTAACCAGATTCGAGAGTCACTCGCTATTATGGGTGATAACAGCACAGCATTTAGCTTGCCACAAGTAAGGGGTTTACTGCATTTTTACTGTGTATTTAATACTTTTTGGGAAATATGTCTTTGATTGTTAAGTTGTTATGATGCTATCTTGAAGTCAACACATGGATACTTCCAAGTGTATAAAAGGTCCAAAGTACACAGTGGTTGTGGCATAATAGGAGACTAGGTGTACCCGGACTTGTGTTGCACATGCATCTGGTCAAGCTTCTCCCTTGGCATGTTGTGCAAAGAGTAATGCATCTGCATCTGTGGTTCTCCCTTCTTAGGAAGACCTCTAATCCTAGTATTTCTTATTTGTTATTTTCCAAATATAACCCTGGGATGTGATGTCACGTTATGTAGATAATTCTTATTACTTTAGAGTAGAAAGTAGAATATCTATTTGTCACGCCCCTTTCTTCCAAGATTTGGTGGCTCTAGCATGTGTCAAATTTTTGCCCAACTTTTATTGGAGTAATATTCTGTCGGAACTATTTTGTTTGGAAATTTTGGTTTTTTACCTGAAAACAGTTGAAGAATGCCTAAAGTTCAAGAAGGCAATTTAATGCATTCAATTTGAAGAGATCATGCCTCCGAAACTTGTTTTGCTTCAGCAAGATATTTTACAATCTGCACTTGTATATAATGCAAAATATTTGTTAACATTATTTACGAAACTGATTGATTTATAAGCACTTGCCACAGATCATTGATTCTGCTTAACTTAGTTGCTTGATTGACTCTGCTTATCTTAGTTGGCCATTTTCCATTGTTGACATAACAATTTGTTATAATGATTGGGTATTAGTCTTTTCATACTCTGTGGGCACGCATTTTGTAATATCATAACTCTCCATTGCACAACAGAGGATTTTTTGCTCAAATCCTGCAATTACCAATATTATTCATTACAGTGGGAAGAACAAATAAGAAGGAAGAAAAATAAGGCAGAGGGAGAGAGAGTGAGAGAGGAGAAATTAATATGTCCTGTAGATCCACATTGCTTCTATACACGTATGATTGCGGACAGGTAACTTAAGTGTATGCATGTCTTATTGCTATGCGAATTTGGACAGCCTCATCTCCAGCGAACAAAACTTTGCGACATGAAGGATGGTGAGCTTGATTCAGTATATGTTCAAAGAAGGGAGCAGTTGAAGGAAGTTGTTGCTAGCATTATTCGACCAAAGATTGTGCAAGGCAAAACTTTGAATGGAGAAGAGTTTGTAGCTTTCTTGGAGCAGGTACCTTTTATTTGTACAACTTTCTGCGTCATGCCAGGAGGAGCTTACATGCAATTTAAACTTTTCTTTTGGAGGGTGTGAAAGTTGAGTTTTTCAAAATTCATACTGGTTTCACATTCCTTTCCATGATTGAGCAATAAATTTGTGAACTGTTGCTTTTATTTTATTGAAGGTCAACTTTTCTCATGTGCAAATGCTTCTCGTGTATTTTGACTTACTAAAAGGTCATGTGGGCAATGAATCTCATGTTAACAATAAATTTGTGAACTGTTGCTTTTATTTTATTGAACCTCAAGACTTCAGCTAAATGTGCCACCACAGGCCTCCTAACAGTATTTAACTGTGTAAGATGTGCTTAATGTTGGCAATTGGCTGATTTTCTTGACATGATTGTATTGAGTTTTAAGCACATTAAAACAGAAATGTTTCATAGCTGTGGGGCAGTGGTGCAACTTTTTGTTCCTGCTTCACCGTCTGTTAGGTTTAATTGAGTTGGAAGGAAAAGATGGGAAACAAGAAAAAAGCAATTTGAAAAAGGTTCAGGCAAAACCCTTTCTAGTTATGTTGCTTTTGTACATTCTCTCAACTTTCATCTTAATACTTTCAGATACTTGAAGCCTTGAATAAGGGGGAGATTCCTTCAACAGGCTCTCTTGTGGAGGTTTTCAACAAGGGTATACTGGAGCGCTGTTTGAAGCTGTATGGTGAATCAATGGCAAAATTAGGTTTACCACTTCCAGAGCAATCTCTGCAAGATGCCCATGAAAGGTCTAGAGAGGAAGCAATGAAAGCTTTTGATGAGCAGCATTTTGGCCGTCATCACGCAAAGAGATCTGTCATGCAACTGGATGAAGAAATAGAGAAGGTATCCATATTACTATTCCTTTCTCACCAAATGGAATTTTGAGTCTCTATATTCTTTTTGTTTTATGAACTGATATGCAGTGAAGTAAATTACATTTTCGGCAACATAATTTACTGATTGGTGGGTTTTAAATGAACAAATAACAAAAAGAAATGAATGTACTGGTAGAAGCTCGAGACGGAGAGTCCAAATACCTAAACTCTAACCCTAACCAGGGAGAGAGAGAGAGAGAGAGAGAGAGAGAGAAGCACCATGGTCCTTGTCCCTATCAAGTTGCAAACCTGATTATTGGTGTAAAACCCTTCTAACGGTTCTTTATAGTAAAGTACCGACAATAGTCAAAAGATCTTTTTGTCTTCTTTTAAGTATGTGGATTTTTTTTTCCTTTGCAGAAAGAAAAGAAAGATGGATTCTTTAGTCTTTTGTGTTTTTGTTCCTAGTAATTGACCATTTTGTGTGTGGCTCGCTGCTATTGTCTATCTTTGTCGTAGATAGCAAGTGCTTTATTCCATGTGTAACCTGCATATTTTGAGTTTGAAGTTGAGTCCATTTGTGTTTTCTACATGCACTCTACTAGGACTGCAAAGTGTGCCAATTTTAGGCTATAGGTCCTGAAGGTGTGCTACATATTCTGATTCTATATATCTGCTGTGGAACTTCTATTAGGTTCATAAAAATATCATATTGGCGAATGAATATAAATCAGCTAAACTCTGTGAAGCGTTGTATACGAGATGTGAGGACAGAATGGACCAGCTTCAAGTTCTCAGACTTCCTTCCATGGCAAAGTTTAATGCTGGCTTTCTGCAATGCAACCGAAGTTTTGAGCTGGAGTGTGTTGGACCTTCAAAAGCAAATTATGAACAACGCATGGTGAAGGTTAGGCAGAGTCTTTCTAGTTTGTTTCGTATTCCTTTAATTATGTGGTCCTTATTTTCAGGTTTTTCCTTATATTCGACATCTCTCTGAGTGATTGAGCATTAAGGTTTTACATGCTTGAGCTTGATCAAATTTTAGAGGGTAATGAAAACTATTCCATCATCACATCCCATTTCAGATAGTTTTTACACCAAACTTATTAAAATGGAGAAATTTCACCAATACAAAATGCCAACTGAGTTCTGAAATTATATTTATGCTGACGGCTATGGAAGTGGCCCTCTAAATGCGAGCTGGTAGTGGTAGACTTGTTTCTGCATGAACTATTAAGGGTTTATGTTAATTGGCAATTCACGGTTGATCTATTTTATTGCTTTGATCTATTCAAATGTTTGCTTGCTTGCTTATTTTTATGTGCATTTGTGAATCTATCATGCACTCCTGCAGATGATGGGGAAGTCAAAGTCTCTTTTTATAAAGGAGTATAACCATAGGCTCTTCAATTGGTTGGTCGCTTTCTCTCTCGTCATGGTGGTAGTAGGCCGGTTTATAATAAAGTTCATTTTGATAGAAATTGGAGCATGGATACTTTTTATCTTCTTGGAGACGTACACAAGGATGTTTTGGTCTGCAGAATCTCTCTATTACAATCCAGTTTGGCATTTTATTGTAGCAACTTGGGAAACTCTTGTTTACAGCCCTATCCTTGATTTGGACAGGTAATACTGCATTTCCTTTTCTATTTTTCTCGTAAAATGTATACTATTCTTTGAGATGGTCTTTTTATCTTCATGTTCTAGTTTTAATTTTGAATTTGTTCATAACCGTTGAGCAAAAATTATTCCTTTAGTTGATAGTCAAGAATTTTTTCACTACTCCTAGTAGATCACTATATACACCAGCCAGGCTTTGCAAAATGTTTTTTTTTTTTTTTTTTTTTTTCAGCTGTATTAATTGGTATCTCTTGATATTTTGATGAGTAGTGGTACAGTTCAGAAAAGATCAGGAGCACAGTAGTAGTAATGTCAAGAGGACTTCCATATTGCCCTCAAGTCTGCATTTATGGGGCTAATCATTTGCCCCCCATGTTTCATTTGAACTTTTTGTTTTCTCGGATGCAGATGGGCAGTTCCGATTGGTTTTGTGGCAGCAGTGTTGGTAATTTATTGGCGTTGCTATGGCAGAAGGAAGCATGGGTCGCAGTGGCTGTTACCACTATACAGCAATCAGAAAGGTGGTCCGAATAGGCCAAGATCTGACTGAATATTGCTTTACGGACTGGCATACCTTCAATCGTCCTGGGTGAGCTTTCCCTTTTTTTAATACATAAAGCCCCCATTCTTTTGGTTGCTCCATCCATGCAAGACATTTCGATCGCATAAATGGAGAAGAGGAGAAGGAGGAGATGATATGCCCGCCGCTGCTGATATCATTTGTAACTTTAGCATTTTCTGATTATTGTTTATAATCAAATGTCATCGGTTGATTGATTTCATTAGAAAATGTCAATCATTGTTCACAGGTTTAGATTTTATATAAAGATGTTGACAAGTACAGGTTTTTTTACTTTAAATTACAGTTATTTATTCAATTATGTCTTAGCATGTCTAACTGTACAGCCATTATTATATAATTAACCTTTTCTTTCTCCCCTTTTTCTTCCCGAGATAAATAGATTTTTACTGGCTTGTTTCATTTTAAATTTATCAGTCTCTCGTGACGACTAGCCAGAATATTCCCAATTTAGCAAAGATCTGAGTCAAAACCCACATAATTTCATGCTTTTGTTACGATAATGATATATAGGACCAGAAAATGAAAATCCCAAAAATGTCCCCTCTTTCATCTTCTTAAGATTAATTATATTTATATATATCTTCTTCGGATCCAATAATGCTTGATAAAGAAACTAAGATGCATTATTAAACATCCCTGAGGTTCACTTTAATTTCCGCTATTTCAAAATTAACATTTTTAGTCATTTTATTATCATTGAGACTTAGCCAATCAGGTCATTTGAATAATAGACTCTTGAGATATTCATTAATTTTGTTAAAATTCATCATTAGTTGAAGACAAATGAGATAAAATTAACAATTTTTTGTAGATCTTTTGTCCATCTAAAACTCTCATGATGAGAGGATTCTAGATTATAGAATTTATTTACAAATTTTAAATTTATGTGTATTGATTAAAGTAAAAGTTAAATCTGAATATAGCTAAACTAAATTTTAAAAAAATATATAAATTTTTAAAATAAATTTTATATTAGCAAGTTAATATATTTTATAATATTAAAATTTATTTTAGATTTTTTTATTTTTATTTTATGTTTTCTTTTTAAATAAAATGAATCTTTTAATATATTTTAACTAAACATAGTATTATAATTTTTTTTTTATTTTACTTGAAGAGTTACAATAAAAAAATAATAGCTAAAATGTAATTATACTTTTTGGTATAAAATGTAATTGTTTTAATTATTAAGAATTTTAAAATAGTTGACTTTCAACTTTAAAAGACTAGGGTTTAGCAAAGAGTAAAGTATAGAGTTGTCACCAATCCTAAGAGATTGAATTTGCCAATTTTGAAATAAGAAAGGCCAAAATGTATGAATTTTAGTAAACCCACTTTTATTTTTATTTTAGAAATAAATTCAATTCAGTCACCATTTACATTTTCGTAAAGAGAAAAAAGGTCAGCATGAGTCACCAGCCACGTCATCATCACTCCGCTTTTCGGACATTCTTCTTGTTCTTATAATATTCCGACACGTCAGAGATTTACGTGGGTCCCATATACCCAAAAAACGGCCGTTACTACAAAGGAAGCGCGTGGGCTACTGCCATATCTGGAAGTATAGTTGTCCGTTGAAGCATCGTGTCACTCCGACTGGACGTTAATAACGATATTGCCATTCTGCATTTTGCATTTGTAAGGGTGTTGTGGTTGGCTTTTCTGTTTTTTCCTTTTCAAATTTTTAGATTTTAAAGTTTCTTTTGATAGAGAGAAACTTAAATCTTAATTTAATTTTCTGCAATCTATAAAAGGTTAAAAGGCGGATATAGACTCTACTGTGTAGAAAAGTAATAAAATTAAAGAATTTTCCATATTTATGCAGTGCAAGGACTCTTGTCATTTGCTCGAATGGCCCCGCTCATGAACTTAGCGATGAGCAGGTGTCGTTCATTAGTCAGCCCTAATGCCCAACCCTTATCTTTTCGCCCTTTATATACATATCTTATGCACCCACCAATTATCTAGACCATCTTTCTCCATTTCTCCATTATCAGGTATGTGTTTGTGCTCCATAGACTTGGAGGTTTTCTTCTTTATGGGTATTTTATGTATCTGGGTTCTGCTTGTTATTGTTTATGATTTTTTGATTGTTTAACTTGGTTGTGTATATCTGTTTTAGTAGAATTTGTTTAGGGTTTTCCAGATCTGAAAATGAGCAAGCCTGTGGAAGTTGACAACTTGGTAAATGTGAAAGGTGAGATCTTGATGCATGCACCTTCTCATTTGTATGCTTATATATCTATCTGTATATGTTTTGGTTGATCTTATTGATGCTTCGTTTTTTCTTTTCTTTTTTTCACATATAATCTATTTGTTTGTTGTTTTACTTGATAAGGGAGGGGTTTGTTTCTGGTCATCTGATCGGGATAGCTTCTTGCATGTCCAGGTTGATATATGTAATCTTATGTGACAAAGATTGATATGGCTTTTGATCCAAACAAGTAAAGAAACAAGTTTTTTTTATCAACTTCCTATGATCAAATTAGTAATTCCTACTCCTACTATTCAGACAGATAGATAAATAATTAATTAAATATCGATTTTATTGAAATTCTAATGATGAGATAATTCAGATTTCATCACTTATTTTTTCTTTTGCATCTAAAATGTTAAGAAAAGTTTGCACGTTTGTTTAGGATATGCTGAAAAATTTGATTGATAAATAACAGCACGGTTAAATCTATTAATAGATCTATTTTTTAAAGTAATTTTTCACATGAAATAATGGTCTTTATGTCAAGGGAATTTCAACTCTAAAAGACTCTCTCATGTGTGTTTAACTTTGATTTATTCGATAGGTTTCCTTTTCCCAACAGAATCTTGAGCTCCTCTCAGCATAAGTTTGAATAGCTTATGCCCCTTCATATATGTAATTGATCATGGCCGATCATTTCTAAAACTAATGAATCATACAAAGATTCGAAAAAGAAATAGAAGTCATCTTGTATCTATATATATGTGGATATTCTTCGTGTTAAAAGCAGTATTTATTAGCTATTTATAAACATTAGAAAGAATATGTATACGTACTTACATGAAATGCATGCATGTTTTTTTTATAAATTTCACGCGCCTGCGAGCGAGTGAACATAAATTGTTATGAAAGAGAATTTAATTGACATACTTAGCACCTTTAGGAAACTATTGATCTCATTAATTGAGATAGTCCAATAAGATTTAGTATATTTACTTATTTTTACCACATTTTTGCTGATTTATTTATTCGATATATTCTTATACAGATTTGTATATAAATTATATAGAATTGGCTAAAATTTCAATAGAGAAGTAATTAGAACCCCTTCAGAATCAACCAGAATACCCACTTCTTATCTTTTTTATTTTATTCGGTTACAAAATTGTTCCACTTCTAGACGTACAGGATTGTTCATAAAATTATTTTATCTGCTTAATGCTATTTAATCTGGTAGTTATACACACAACACCATTTCTTTAACTTGTCGACTATTAAATATGGTCGACTGATTAATCTTGGCATTACATGATTCCTAACATGATTAATTGATCATGTGGAACAGAAGAATCAGTAGACTCAGCTGGATCCTATGATCTCAATATCTCAAAACTTATCGACATTGATCACTATGAGGTGCCGGGCGGCTATGGATTTGTTCATGCCATGCATTTAATAGTGAAAGAAAATATGTAAGTTCATGAATCGTCTTATTGATACAGACAAGTGTAAACGATGGTCATGTCCTCTAATTAACTAGTTCTTCTATTTTCTATTCTTCATAAATTGTTTTCTCTTGGAGCATCAACGAAATAATGCAGCGAGAGAGAAGATTGGTATGGTTGTAAGTAAAGTATTTGATGGCAGGAAGCATATGGGAGAAGTAGTTGACTATGATGCTAAAAAGAGATGGTTCAAGGTTTGATAAACTCTTTTAAACATTTTCCTTTTTAATAGTAAGCTATGCTTAGGATCTCAACTTAATAGATTGAGTTTTTGGTTGAAGTCAATAATTTTTTTGTATGGCAAAGTCTCTATGATCTAATGGTCTAGGGTTTGATTATTTGGCTACTTGCAGCCTATCACCAGTTATGAATTTTGTGATTTCTAGCAATAGTTAAGAAACTATTTTATGTTCTCTCTTAATATTCTTTTATTGCTTTTTAAATCTTTTGATTTATTATTTATTTATGTATGGGGGCAGGTTGTGTATGAAAATGGTATATCTGAGAATGTTGATCGGGATGAAGTTGATCGAATTGTAGTTGGCAATGATCTTGTCGAAGCCAATCCTATTCATCATGTTGACGTCAATTCTATCAATCCTATTGAAGTCAATTCTAATGATCCTGTTGAAATCAATTCTATCAATCCTATTGAAGTCAATTCTAATGATCTCGAGCCTAGGTAATTAAAAGAAAAATATCAAACATCTTATTTGATTTGTACCAATTTTCGACCACCTGTCTGCACATATAACATTTTATTTTAGCATGGGGACGTACATACATGTATGAAAATTCTTAACTTCATTTGAGCTATTGTATACAATAATTCAAGGGAGCAAGAGGAGAGAGAGGCTGTGGTAGTTGGAGAGACTGCACAAACTTCTCCTGAGAACCGTTCTCCAAGAAGAGAAGTACAAGAAGAACCAAGGACCGAGCAAGCAAAACGCAGAGGCAGAAAAAGGGGGAGGCCAGCTGCAAAACCATCCACCAGTCCTTATGTGCCTGTGTATAGACAAAAGAAGAGGGCAGGCAGAGGCAGAAAAAGGGGAAGGCCAGCTGCAAAACCATCTACCACTCCTTATGTGCCTCTATATAAACAGACGAAGAGGGATGCCTACTACTGGTACTAGTTGTGCCATCATACTATTATCGGTTAGTTTCTTTTCTTCTTTTTAGAATAAACCTATTTGTTCCATGCTTAAGTATTACTTGTAATTTCTTGTTTAATTTAAAACGGATTATAATCTTCTTTCTTATTACATTGTTTTTCTTTTCCTTCTTTTCTTGTATTTCAGGTCCTCCCGCAGGAGTAAACATGGTGAATTGCAGCAAGAGTCTAATTTACTTATGTTCAACTTGAGTTTTTCTCTAGTTTGTTTTATATATAGATGGATTTATATATAAGAGAGAAAGTTGAAACTTTTGCTCTTTTTTTCACTTTTTTTCTGTTTTTCTATTTGTGAATCTTATTAATATTTTTATATATTATATTTATAGCAATGATTTAAAGTACTTTTTTTTATATTAATTTAAAAATTTAAAATTATTTGAATATGTAAAATATAGAATTCCTAATATCAACAGGGACGTAACAGAAACAACTACTTAATTTAAAGTGAATAAATATAATTTTATTCAAATAATGATAAATTTTGATTTATATTAACAATTAATAAATTAGTTAATCGTTAAACCTCTAATAATAAAATGCAAATTTTATATTTTATTTAGAAATTATAATTAATTTTATTAATTGAATAATAAATCTAAAATTAATTAGTACTTTTATTCAATTTTGAACAAAAAGTTTTAAAGCGTGTGCCATGTAGAATTATAAGTGATCTAAAATTATAATATAACAAAAATAAATTCTTAAAAAAAATATAAAAATTAATGAAAATAAAGTCTCTTAATGAAAATGAATTTATATTTTATTTAAATATTTAATTCTCAATTCAATAAATAATTGTAAAAACTCTAAAAGAATTTTTAATATTGACAATAATAGATTTACTTTTACTTTCTCATACTCTAATGTTCTATGAGATACTCCTAATACTTAATAATTATAAGTGTTAAAATTTATTAATGATCGGATAATAGTATTACTAAGTATTCAATATAGAATGAAATTATTTTTTTATAATTTTTGAATTAATTAAATAACTAAATTATCATATATAATTAGATATATATTTATACTTCTGAATTTAGCTTTCAGTTAAATATTACAGACATCTAAATTTTTTCTTTTAAATGTAATATTTTTAATTTTTAATTTAATTTAATATACATATAAATTTTATTTTATAATAATATTTAGATATTTTTATATAATATATATAAAAAATAAAATAAAAATATTTATTAAATTGCATCAAAAATTAAAATGTTAAATTAAATAAATCACTGAAGAGAAATGCATTTTGTCTATATATATATATATATATATAAAGGGCAAAAGAAAAAAAAAACCAGAAACGTTGTTCCGAACTGAAAGTCCGCGCGGGACCTTCTTAACTGACGAAACTAAAACGGCATATCGTGTGTGCGAAAACGAACACGTGCTGGGACAAGACAACTGTAATAACGACATCACTCACTTTCTAACCGCTCCCTCTCATCGTCGTCTTCCCCAGTTTCGACGTCCCCCTGCTAAAACCCCTAAATCCCTAAATTCAAAACCCTAACTCACTGAATTCAGAAATTAGATAACTCAAATAAACTCCATGGACACTCACTCTCACTCTCACCTAAACGTAACTAACCGCTCTCGTAGCTCTCAGTCTCCATCTCCGTCTCACTCAGCTTCCGCCTCCGCCACTTCCTCAATTCACAAACGCAAGCTAGCAGCCGCCGCCTCAGCCGCATCTGAAGACCATGCTCCACCATTTCCTCCTTCATCTTTCTCCGCCGACACACGCGACGGCGCACTCACTTCCAACGACGATCTAGAGAGCATTTCAGCTCGCGGCGCTGATTCCGACTCCGACGCCGACGATTCAGACGCCGTCGTTGATGATGACGAGGATGAGTTTGACAACGACTCCTCCATGCGCACGTTCAATGCCGCGCGTCTCGAGACCAATGCCGGAGCCTCCGCTCCCGGCGGTGGTTCCGGTGGTGGCGGGTCGTCGGCTCGGAATACAAAGATAAAGACGGAGAATTCGACGGTTAAGATTGAAAAGTTAGATGGCGGGAAAGATGGTGGGACCGGTGCAATGGGGTCCATCACGGCTGGTAGCTCGATATTGGCGAAGGAAGACGCTGTTAAGATATTTACTGAGAATTTGCAAACCAGTGGCGCATATAGTGCTAGAGAAGAAAGTTTAAAGAGAGAGGTAAAATGAAATTATTCCAAAGTTGATTCCTTTCTGATATAGAAAGACAAATTTGATAACTTTTTCTTTTCGTTCAGGAAGAAGCAGGAAGACTCAAGTTTGTATGTCTTTCAAATGATGGTATTGATGCCCACATGGTCTGGTATCTAAGTTTACTTTTTTTCCCCCCCTTTATGTTCTATTTATGATTGTTTTGTTTGGAGTTATAATCTTGACGCACCTTTTGTCTTTGTCTTTCTTCTCAGGTTGATAGGATTGAAGAACATATTTGCCAGGCAATTGCCTAACATGCCTAAGGAGTACATTGTCCGTCTTGTCATGGATCGGTAATTCCAGTAAAATTTCCCATAAATTCATAAAAATATGCTTATTTTTCTTTTTGTTTCAATGGTCTACCAAATGGGACAGATTCAGTAACAAGATATGAGACAGTCTCGTTTCTTCCTCTTCTTCTTCCTCTGGTTAAAAACTGGGAGCCTCTTAATTCGAGGGTGAAAGCTGCCTGTCTTGACCTTTATGGATGATATTAATTAGCTGCAGAACTGGTTTTAATTGAGATAACATGAATGAGGGGCAATTTGTAATTTATAATCCACAAGCCTGAGGTTGCAACTTACATTCAATTAGAACTATAGAAGCAGATTTCTAATCTACCTGTGTCATCATAGCCAGTATTTAGCATCATTGAAACCCGATGCTCGTCCTTTAAAAATAACCTCTTGTTTCATGTACTTGAACAGCAGACTTTCAGTATGTTATTGTCAAAGATCATCTTTCTAGTTATGTAATACTGTTTTCTCTATATATATATCGAGTATTCCTCCTTTCTTTTTCTTTTTGCGTTTTACAGAAGCCACAAATCCGTCATGGTCATCAGACGTAATCACGTTGTTGGTGGCATCACATATCGTCCATATGTCAGGTTAGCTTTAGATTCAAACCATTCATCATATCGTGCAACATGCAAGTGTACTGTCTTGTCATTAGATATATTTTTAATTGGAAGGAAATATACCATAGTTTTCTTTCCCATAACTGACTTGGAAGAAAGTAAAAAAGCCATCTGTTACCTTTCCATTTTGTAGTACTATAGCTAAAGATATTGCTTCACCGGATGAGAGAGCTATCTGATCTTGATATCATGAACAACATTCACAATTTAGGTCCTGGTGAGGCTAACTAAGAATAAATAGTTCCATCGGGGTTCTAGATTTATCTTATAACTATGTAGTTAGAACTGTGGAGTAATATAACTAAAAATTTATTTGCTCTTATAACTGGCACTCTTTTCACTGGAACAGCCAAAAGTTTGGGGAGATAGCTTTTTGTGCAATCACAGCAGATGAACAAGTAAAAGGGTATGGAACAAGATTGATGAATCATTTGAAGCAGCACGCACGCGACGTTGATGGGCTGACACATTTTCTGACATATGCCGACAATAATGCTGTTGGTTATTTCATTAAACAGGTCAGGTTAATTAATTTGGTAAAGTTTCTCTTGCCTTGGGTTTGTTGCTTGTTTTAGTATGGACTTGCAAATAGCAAGGCTTTGCTGGTTGATAAGATATGTCTGGAATCCACCTGTGACAAAATGGTATAACAAGTTATCAACTTATATTCTTTTTTGTGAAAGTTAAAGAATATGTTCAGAAATCAATAGAAGGTTTAGTGTAATCACTTAGATGGTAGCTGATCTATTCCACCCCTCATGTGCAAGGAAGATGCAAAAGATAGATAATTATTTTTGTTAAGAGTTCTTTCTCTTTATCAATTAGTAATTGATTTGATTATCCATTCATATAACTTTATGAACACTTTTAACTTTTTTATATTAAACATTATTGCTTACAATATTCTATGAAACTTAGTGTGCTGTTCAGACCATGCTAATTCTTGTTCGTACTTTTTTTTCAACTGATACTCTTGACTTTTTTCCCTTTATTTTCTCATGATCATAGAGGGTTGCATTTCTTAATAATTCATTTTTCATAACCTGTAGGGTTTTACCAAAGAGATTTACTTGGAGAAGGATCGATGGCAAGGGTATTGTTAATGCTCAATCTTCAACAATAACTTTGTCCATTAACACATTCACTTGACATATATGCTCTTATGATTTGATGAGGTACTATGGATATGTTCTATTTGGATGGTAGGAAAGTGGGACACGCGAAGCTTGGAAGTACATTAATTACTGCTTAATCTTTTTACAATCTTTAAATTGTTAAGTTTTTGAGCAGATGTTTCATCACATTTATTTGACTTTCCTTTGTCATCTAACTGTTATCATGTGCATGTACTAAATCTAACTGTCATCATGTGCATGTGCTTTATTTGTAACTTGTCTCAATTTCAGGTACATTAAAGACTATGATGGAGGTATCCTTATGGAGTGCAAAATTGATCCAAAACTTCCATACACTGATTTGTCAACAATGATTCGTCGTCAAAGACAGGTGAGATAATGATGTGCTTGCTAAAATGATTCCTTCCCTTTGTGCTGGATGCTATTTGAATTTCAGTAACCAAAAAGAAATTTGCCTAAAGTATACTACACACACATGAATTCAACTTACTATTAGAGATTTTTGTTTAAAGGCTTTTCTACTCCCAATTTGGTTCTCTTGCTTTTCTGTATCATAACATAAGAAGTTTTGGCAGTTCTCTGTTAAAAATATCTAACTGAAAGTGGTTCAGAGAAAATACATTACTGTTGGCACTGGGCGGTTAGTTGAATTTTTTAGCGGTTGAACTACTTAACATGGAAATCCTGATTATTCCTGTGCACATACCATTACATATTGTTGTTCCATTTGATCAAAATCGGGAAAGCATTATCGCTGTCTTTTCAAGGGTCACAATTGTTCATTGAGGACAAGGCCTCAATTTGTTATTGACTACATTGTAAAGTTTGTGATCCTTGATATATTGTATGCTCTACCTATTATCTACAAAAATTTGTTCAGTGCATGAATTTTGAATCTTCTTATTATTAAAATTTTCCTTCATTGTCTAACCTTGTTTTAGTAGATCTTCTACACTAATTTTACTATCCTTGTTATTTTGATGATGATAGGCAATTGATGAAAAGATAAGAGAGCTATCCAATTGTCACATTGTTTATCAAGGGATTGACTTTCAGAAGGTATAAACCATCCGGTTGTGTTTAAGATCCTATGGCTTAATCAATTCATATAGGAATTTAGTTCAGATGATTAACTTGTTTGAATTTCAGAAAGAAGCTGGCATTCCTAAAAAGATTGTCAAGGTTGAAGATATTCCTGGCTTGAGTAAGTTCTTGAGCTTGCCGAATTGGCATTCCCATCTTTTTCATAAGTACATTATATTATTGGAGATTACTACCTTAGTTATTATGTAATTGGATGGTTTCAGAGACTCATACAAAGTTTATTGTCTATGTGATAATAGGGGAGGCTGGATGGACTCCTGATCAGTGGGGCCATTCGCGTTTTAATACATTTAATACTTCTACAGACACTGCCACAAATCAGAAGCATTGGACTGCATTCATGCGCTCACTTTTAAAGGCAAGTTTTTGAAAGAATTATTTTTCATCTTACTTTCTAGATTTCCAATATAGTAGTAATTCTTGGTTATTAAATTGGTTAACAATCATGAAGTGCTCCAACATAGATAAGATAATAATAGCAAATAATATTCTGAGTGAGCAAATTGTTGTGGTTGACTTGATATCTTCCTTTAAAAATTTAATTCTCTCTCTTGCATCTGTCCATAAATTGGGCTTTGTTTAAACAGGGAAACTACAAAGCTTAGTTTAATTTGAAGGTTAAATCAATTGTTACTTCTATTCAAACTGGGACATTAGGGGATCATTGTATAGAAAATCAGCAAAATACGTGGCACGTTTTGCCCCTTAAAATATAGTCAAGTTTGTACCTGAATAATGATATCTTAAAGATATAAAAACAGACATGTTTTTGCTTTTGTTATCCATATCAACTCAGTTACTAAAAACCAACTCATTCCAATTTCAACTGACAGTATTATTATAGGATAAATTCTTATACTTCAATCTCTCTACGTTCTTCTCATGCATTGGGGTTTACCTTTTCTTTTATTTCTTTGCTCACAACTCCATGCAAACACAATTTTTTGCCTGTATGTTTGTTGGATTTTTACTGTATACTCATTTTCCCTTTTAACAGTCAATGCATGACCATGTTGATGCTTGGCCATTTAAGGAGCCAGTTGATGGTCGTGATGTCCCTGATTATTATGACATTATCAAAGACCCCATAGGTAAGATATCAATTCTTTTTTCTTCATTTTAGCAAACTATTAGGTGCAATCCCATTACCAAGCCCATATGTTGTAAATGGCTTAACTCGGAGCAGTAGAGCTGGCCATTATAACTTGCCCTGTCAGGCTTAACTTGCTTCATATCCCACCAAATGTAGGTCATAGGTTTATGCTACCCATTCTGCCCCACCTTGTGATGGACTCAACTATTAAAACTATTTTCTTATATTATAAATTGGACTTGTAAAAGTATGTAAAATTCATTCATCTTGAAATAGTATATGTGAACTATTATCATTTAACAACAAAAGGATCTCATTTTGTAATGATAAGCAATATTATCAAACATAAAAAAAATTATGCTGTTATCCCTTTTAATTGAAAGAAAGATATTTAGATGAGGATAAATGCCCTGCCTCTCTTCTGCCTCACATTTAAATTCTTCAGTTCTAAACAATGTGGGGATGAAATTCTTGTCAGAAACATTTCATGCATTTTTCCGGAGCTCTAATGAGTGTGGAAAAATTTTTCAAAGAAAAATAGTTTAATAATTAAGCTAATTTTAAGCTAAATATCTTCTTTTTTTCAAAATGGGAAGTCAATTTTCATCTTTGACAATTTTAATCAAAGAGGGAAAACAACCAAGAAATCTCTAAAGCGTATGCTCATCAATTTACCACTTGCTGTCAACCATCATTAAATGCTCAATTAATGGAAAAAAGGTGGAGTTGTTAACATTTTGTTTTCCTATGAAATATTTTACTCCAAATGTGGAAAGTGATACTGAATTAACTTTTGATGACGCGACCAAATTGCGGGATATTATATCTCCTTGTGATTCTCCAAGGAAAAAAAATATTGGTCTCAGTTAAATGGCTTAAGAAGTATCTAATAGGAGAACATGGAACAAGGTTATTAAGGTGAAAACCATGGGAACAATTGTGGTTCTAGGATCTAAACTGGAATGTTAATAATATTTTTGTTTGAATTGCTACATTTCCAGATTTTGATAGTTAATTTGTTATGAGTCCTTTTCTCGTCTTTGACTTGTTCTTATCGAGACTTTATAAGACACGTAAAATTCTTCCAATTGGATCTTATGCAATTCTTTATTCAATTTTTTATATTCTACAGACCTGAAGACAATGTCAAAAAGGATAGAGTCAGAGCAATACTACGTAACATTTGACATGTTTGTGGCGGATGTTAAGAGGATGTTTGCCAATGCACGCACATATAACTCACCTGATACAATCTACTATAAATGTGCAACCAGGCAAGCTAATCCTCTTCCTTATGCTTTTCTGTTTTAGTTCATTTAGTTCAATCGTTCCAGACTTATTTATGCTTGTGTACATCATGCAGGTTGGAAGCCCATTTTGAAAGCAAAGTTCAATCAGGTTTCCAGTCTGCTAAAATTCAGCAGTAATGAAATCAATGAATGTACATACAATAATGCTAGTATTCACTAGTTTGGATTTAGTAGCATCTGTACCTGATTATTTGTGTATCCTTATATAATGCACATCTGGGTGCGGATCATGCTATTATTTTTCCTTCTTTCTTCTTTTCCTGAATCATCCATACTGTACATGCATTTGTCAATTAAGATCTTGCTGGAGTTGCTTGGTTATGATTTGCCAGGTTCTCTCTGGTGTTCCATCCCCCCGGTATTCCAAAGAAATAATAGATACTGTCCGTGTATTAGCCTTTTTGCTAGTAAGAGCAGCTTTTATATATATATATATATATATATATGTATATTTCTTATGTATCATCTCCAATTTCTTCCCGTTTCCAGTTTTCTTTGTACTTTGGGAGGTAGCAAATGTATTCAGCATTACCTCCTTTAATAACTAAATAAAAATGGCATCATAAACGTTTTGTTTATGTTGTGATTGGCATGAAAGGGATGTGTCTGAAAATTTTTGGCAGTGATGACGGACGGCATTAGTGGCAAGTAGTAGGATGAGTAACTCAGCGATACTGGGTCACGGAGTGATGGGGTTAAGCAACAGTGGTGATGCTGCTGCTAGTACAGGTGGCGGCGTATGAACTAGACGTTCATGGTGCTACCAAAGCAATGAGTTGACATAGGCATCTCCGATAGTTGCAGCGATGAGAGTGGTTGTCAGGTGTTTGTGCCAGTACCGATGGCGTTTAATATACCCTGAATGGATGATGCAGAAGGGATGTTAGCGGCACCGTTCATCCAGGAAACAGGTGAATGAAAATTTATAGTTTATATCTGGGCTCACAATAGCGAGCACTATAAATGGCTACTCTTTCTTGACGATCTTCGTGTTATATACCTATTGTTATTTTCTTTGCGCTTATTGTTCACCACTGATAAATCGTTGGTTGTATTGCAACAACTGTGACTTGTATAATGGCTCACAAGAAGCTCAGTTGCGCTAACAGTAATACGGGCGTTTGTAAACGAAATGTTTTTCCCATTAGGTAAAAGAACTTATTAGTATAAATAACAACACCTAATACACATTGAAAGTCCTATAATTATTTTAACCAATGATTGTACCATGAGAGCGCCTATTTTCTTCTAACCCCAATTTCAACCACCATAAAAGGAGAAGCATCCGAATCATTTCTTTTTGTTGTCCTTAGCAACTGGCTGAGATAGCCCTTTGTTGCATATGAGCACCGAGGCCGGTGGACTGACAGTCGGACCAGTCTGCTTTTGCACATGCTGCAAGGGAGGCACATCAGTCATATTTTGAGCACCTGTTACCTGCTGCAAAGGAGCTATTCCACCAATGTTGCTTGTCCCGTTGTTCACAGGCAGAGGTGTAGCCAGAGGAGTTACACTATTGTTAGGGCAGCTATTGCTTAGTCTCTGGAGATGTGGAGCTCCAGAGGTTAAATCAGGAACAGAATGGTGAAAGAAATGGTTGTTGTTTGGTTGCATTGGAACAGCAACATTTGCAGATACATCTGTTTGGCCAGCAACAAACTGCATCCCCATATTAGGCATGTTGGACCTTGCTAGAACCATTGGGTTCAAACCCGTCACTCGTTTAACTTGATCTTCGGCCATTTTTACCTGGAAAATGAGTATTACATATATCCCAGATAAATTTGGTCAATAAAACAGAAAGTCATCCACAAGCAGAAGCACCTGAAATCAAGGAATGAGATAAATCTAGAAGCTTTTATACTAGACATGTAGACATTTAATTTTAGACCAGGAATTTTGTGGCGGCTAACAACACCTGATATCAAGGAAACCAACTTCAATGTAATTGGCATTGAATTTCTTGTTCCCAAGTATTCGGAGAGAACAACTTGGAGCAGATGTTGTCCTCAAAATGCTAATTCAATACATAATAGAATCTGTGATGGCCCTGCTCTGAAACAGATATTTCCCTCTGCTATAAACACACATGGGCAAGCACACGTGTGCGCATACAATCAGTTTCCAAATGATATCCTGAAAGACCTTTGGTTTTTCATAAATTAATTAAGTTTCCTTTTTCCAAAAGCATCAAAACGTTACAGCATGATGTCTGAGAGTGAATCAATAAGGAAATTCCACACATCCAAAAGGGAATGATAAAGTAAATGACCAAAAGAGAATATGAGACATATAATGTTGCAGGATTTACCTTTGTCCTCAATGTTTCAATATTAGCATTCAAAATTCTGTTATCAACAGAAGCCTCATCGCACTTTTTGTTTATGTCTGTTAAGCGCGTAAGCAATGATGTGCGCTCATCTCTCAGTTGACCAACCTATTAGACACAAGGTATTTAAATCATTTTGATCTTGAGAGTCGGAAAAAAGTGACAATGATTAAAGAGCAGCAAGCAAGTGCTGGAGAAAAGCACAGGGCTAGACCTGTGCTTCAAGTTCATTCAGCTGTGCCTGTTTTCTTCTTCTTGAACGTCTGGCTGACTCTCGATTTGACTGCATCCTGAGTCAAGAATCAAAGGCATAAATATTTCGATTGATAAAAGGCCCTTCTTTCAAATGTAACAAACATAAATTAAAAGAGGGGAGAATTTTTTATACAAAAAAATAAAAAAAGAAACAATTCCTCCCTTCTGCATCTCCAAAGGAAAAAAGAAAAGGAGCAGACTCACTTTGTCAATTACTCTAAACAGTTTCAAAATTGCAACTTTCAAATGAAGCACTTAGCTAATTTCACAAGGCAGCATATGATAAAAGTTATTCCCATAACATTCTCTCATTTCAAATGAAATTCAATTATTCAGAAGCAATCATTTGACAATCCCTGCTATTATTTGCAGGAACAAAATAAAGGAAAGTGAGCAAGCAGAACAGAGAACACAAAGTTCCAAATAGTCTTCCGAATCAGTGATAAAAGTAAAAGGGAGAATTAGACAAAACATGAAAGTATACTTACCTCCTCGCACGTTTTTCATCAGCAGGATCCATATTGTCATTGGTTTCTGTATCTCCTTCAAGTTCATCATCATCAGAATCTTCTCTTGAAGATCCACTGGTTGCTTGCCTCACTGGTACCTCTTGTTTTCTGGGCATAGAAGGTAATGCTGGAAGGCGAAGTGATCCACCATCAGCCTCATTCTGCCCTTTTGTGATACCATGACCATTGCCTGTAATGGGTGAAACTCAGACATTGGTAAAGCATGTAAAAATAACCATAGAAAATGATATGCACTTGCAGAGCAGATCTTGCATATTAGATGCCACCGCATTATCATATGTAAAGCAGTCTGATAAAAAATATTAGTGGCAACAAGGTGCAAGTGCAGTTAAAAAGTGACCAGGAAACAGATAACAAACATGGAGAAATAAAAGACGAGTAATATACTCAGCTAACAAATGTGACCTGCCAAAAAAAATTAAGTCATAAGCAGCACAGAAGATATCAAAGAAGAATGCTTTCATGCAATGCCGGTGTTTCATCATTTGGACACCCTGGACATTCTTGTTAAAGAAAAAGAAAGAGGTAAGAAGCCAAGAAACTAAGAAACTCGTGTCAATTCACTTCCTTTGACAATAAATATACATTGGATTGTAGTTGCGAAAAGGTGCAAATGCACAAAAAGCATCTTAGCTTTTCACCAAAATTCCCATGGCATTGCTCCTAAAATCAGAAACTAATATCAAGTTTCAATTTAACTTGTCATCTTCTGTTGCATGTTTTAACTAGTCAATTTTTTCATGTTTTGTCAATCTTTTTGTCGTCTAGAACATTCTAATGTATCAATTACTTTAAATAGATGACAGTTGATTTCAGTCAAAAAACCCAACCACAACGTACCCTATATGCATTTTGATAAAAAAAGTAACCTAAATGCATAGATAAAAGAACCAAGAGCTTACCAGAAACTGGTGATGATCCCGATTCACAATTCTTGTTAATTACTCTTTGATCTTCAGCGAAAGACGAAGAAACGCCTTCAGGCTTTACACTCGAATCCTTCATTAAAACATTATTACCATTAATAATCTCTATGATTATCGATCAATCAAGTACATAAAAAAATATAACGTAGATTCGCATCCTAAAATATATATGTACATATATTCCAAATATACCCTCGACTTAGCAGCAGCAGCTGCAGCGCAAGCGAGATCAAGCTGTGACTTAAGAAAAGCGTGATACCCGTCAGTATCTTCTGGAGGCGGCAATGGAGCACGATCCAACGGCTGACTATTAATTTCAACCTTTTCAATCTCTACTACCTCATCTTCACAAATCTCACGACGCTTCGATGACGTCAGTGATTTTGGAACCGCGACGGTGGTGGTGTCGTTGTTGTTGTTGTCGCAAATAGAGGAAGAAGCAGGGAATTCTTCTAGAAACTTTTCTAACTCCCATTCCGATGCGCTTCTAGTCATCGGAGCCTGCCATAACAGGTCGGAGAAGTCGTCCACCGAGAAGATACTGTTCATCGGCTTTTTTTTCTTAATTTTTTTTAGAAAAAAAAGGTTAATAAAATTGTATAGAAATGCTTTTTCCGTGTCCGCGAAAGGTTTCTTTGTTTGTGTTTGTCGATGCAATGTCAAAAGTTAAGAAATGATCACGTGGTTTATGTTATATGGTAATTTTGAATAGTTAATTGCCACGTATTTATTTCGATAATTTATAATATTTAGATCGCTTATTTGAGTGGAGAAACGGTGGGCTACGGTGAGTCTGAATGTAGACCTTACTTATTGTATAGTAGTTCCCGGTTGGTAAAGTGGATGCGTAGCACACTCTAAACTAAGATATTTTATTTCAGCTCCGTTTGTCTGGACATGCTTGTCGGAAAACATTTTCAAAAAACAAAAAAGAAAAGGAATTTTCCCTTGTTCTATGTGAGAGTGAGAAAGATTAGTTATAAAATTTGTTTAATCTCCAATTTCAGAATTCCCGAAAATTTGCAACCGCTTCTGGAGTTTGCTGTGTATTACTATTTTCGTGTATGTAATCTTTTCAGAAGAAAAAAATGTCTTTAATCCTGATAATAAACTCCGCAAAATAACTAAAAGGTCCATCTAATATTATATAAAAAGAAAATAAATTAAGATCAATTTCGTTCCTTCATATGGCTTTAGTGTCAGCATTTGCCGCATAAAAAGTGTATTGATTTTATAATTGTCTAACAACAGACAAAAGAGTGTCAGAACTGCTGTAATATTTTTGTAAAATTTACAGGGACAAAAGTGTTAAATGTGCTAAATTTGAGGCACATGGTTGTAATTGTCTCTAACAATAGAAAAGTCAGTAGCTTTGCTTCCCTTTCTTCTTCTTTTTTCTTTTGTCCTGAAATTACAAAATTAAATTTTCAGCGAAATGAGCTTGTAGTAGACCGTATAGGAAGACAAATTACACTTGTGGTGGACTCTGATCAAGAAATGTTCGTGATTCTTGAATTGCACGCATTAAATAGATTATGATGCAGTTGGTGCTATGAAAAATCTATGGTCAAATTTACATATGTTTTCTTTTTCTTGTTCCATTCCTCCTTAAATCCTTCTTTGTTCTCCAGTTAAAACATGTCTGTACAAAGTTTTTTATTAAAAGGAGAAAGATGGGTGACTTCTTAGAAGGGCACTTAACTGCTGCCTCGGCTCCTCAGGAAGATTCAGGAAGTATATATCCTTTTAGATCAGAAGATCCTTATTTAGGTTGCAGACAGGAGCATCTTAACATGACAACACTAGTCAGCTTCTTTTAATAGTGGTGGCTACAAGAATGATGACTGCTAGATGTATCTCAACAAGACTTGATAGAGAAAAACTAACGAATTTTCCAAAAGCAATTGCAATAATTTCCTAGTGCCTAGGCGCTCAGGAGCTTACAAGATCGGGCTAACATACAAAAAGAGATTTTATCTTATGCCACTGTGGAAATAACAGTCCCAAGCTTAAATTAGATAACACGAATTTAGATTCAAACAAGTGCTGACTTCAAAGATTTGGTTAGAGTTGCTAATTCCTCTAACCCTTCCTCGGGAGATTTTGCTTCACCCAACACTTTCACCATAGCACTACCTACAATGACACCATCGGCGCCCCATCCCGCCACCTGTAATAAATCTCAGGCAATAAACATCTAACATGACGCATTACCACAAGAAGCCATGGGCAAGATTTTTTCCATGTCAAAGGACAAACCTGTTTCACATGCTCAGGTTTTGATATCCCAAAGCCAACTGCTACAGGCTTAGCTGTCGCCTGTCATGTTCAAAATGGAGGCATGAGGCAGATGTGATTGAATATTTAACTTTATAAAAACAAAATCCTTATATGACCACAAATGATAGAATATGTTTACTTTAAGAGATTCCTGAATTGTATTTAAGGTCATAAATTGTATCAATACCAGCTTTCAATGAGCAGATAAGATTTATCCAACATATTTCAGACGTCTCAATAGACAAGAGATAATATGTTCATACATTGGACTCAATCAATTGATCTGAGGCCATTTATCAGTAGGCCATCAAGCCGAGAGGAAAGTCCCTCATGGAATACGAAATTAATGAATAAATTCTCTCAGCATTCATCCTTCTACCCAAATTCATATTTGAGAAAGGCCGCACATGTAATAAACCAAGCACCACTGGAATTTTTGTCTTGAGGGTTTAGTCAAGAAAAACTAGAAATACTGTATGAAAGTCAATTTACCTTGGATGTTTAGAATTTGCCAGACTAGTTATTTATCATAAGCAAATGTGAAACTAAAACAGACCTCTTTAATCTCCTGAAGAAGGGTTTGAACTCGGTCACTTACAGATGCACGGGCACCTGTAACTCCAACTGAGCTAACCTGTAACCCCAGAAGAAAAGAAGATGTCACAAGAGACACTGAACACAATATAATCATTCTTTGTTAATATTATAGCTCAACTATGATAATGTGCAGACACTTCAAAACGCTTACAAGATACACAAATCCCTCTGCTGCTTCAACAATGGCTTTCATTCTTTCTGTTGGAGTAGTTGGTGTCGTCAGAAGTACCTAGATAACAAAAAATTCAAGAACAGCACATCAATTAGATGCATTTAACGATTAGCAGAAACGAAGGGAAACCTCAACTTTCATTACTGATTTCGCAAATGGTTTAACCATTCAAACATGCATAATTAACTTAAGATGAAACCAACATACACTATATGCATCCCTTTTAATCAGTCAACTTACAGGCAGCTTTTAGTAAGCCGTAAAATGATATCATTAAGATAGCACTGGTTTGCACAATAAAATCATTGGTTAACAATATTTTTGTATCAGTAACACAATCACCACTAACTGCTACCAGCCACAGGCACTCATGTTTTCCCTTTAAACAAAAAAAGTAAAAGCAAATCAAGTTTTATTCTAAATGGTGTTCTGATCAACACGATTTGATAAATGGCTATATATTCAAGTAAGAGCAAAGAACATACCAGCTCAATATTCTTCTTAGCAGCTTCATTCCTCAAAAGTTCAGTTTCTTCTAGAGGTACATCAGGGACTACAAGTCCTGAAACATAATTGGAAGCATTTAAGTATCAAAATCATACAACACAAATAATCTACATAAGAAAAACGAACGAAAACAGAAAAAGTAACTAGTATTAAGAACACTGGATTAGTTGAAGAGTTCATTGCATAGATTCGATACCCTGGATGCTAGAAGTATAAAATTTAAGCAGATAATACTTGTTAGTTACCATGTACTCCAATGTCTTTAACAGTGGACATAAACTTCTCAATCCCACGCTTTAATATTGGGTTGTAATATGTAAATAAAGCAATAGGACAGGATAATTGTGGAACCACCTGTAGAGTGAACCATTGAAGTGGTATAAGAACATATTCTTTACTTTTAAAGGAAAAAAGCAAAAAAGCTGTAAACAGAATTACTATGTGCCTATTATTTTTTACTTGCTTCTTCATTTAGGCATGTATAGTGAAACATGCCACCTTAACAAAAGGGTAAATAATGAAATGAGAAGGCATTATTGAGCCTGTTTCTTTTGGTGCATAAATTTGGGTAACATTGAATTGACAATCAATAGCATGATAGGAATCAGCATGAAGATAATATTTTAAAGATTCAATTTTTATTGTTTGATAAAAAGGTAGAGACCTCCTATGCAGGACAGACAAAATAACGCTACTATCTGGAAAATGTACCACTAATCGACACTCAGACTGGAAGAGGTGAGTTAATATCAAGCACAAGTTAATCCAACCAATGTTTATCAGTCACCAACCCAAATGACAAGAACTTTGAAATAATTAATGACCAATCTATCTCAGTGGCATTGCAGCAAGAAGGTGGCACGGTACTGTATGATGGTTTACCTCCTTCAACATTGATGTGATTGCATCGAAGTTGGTCCCTCTTGCCAAAGAACGGGTAGCTGCCGCCTAAACAATGAGAGAAACTTGTAAGAACAAACTGAAAACTAAATTTATCCAACAGGTAATAGAGTTATCAAACCTGAATCACTGGACCATCTGCCAAAGGATCAGAGTAAGGAACACCAAGTTCAATAATGTCAGATCCGCAGGAGTCCAGCAGCTTCAAGGCTTCTGCTGTGGTTGAAAGGTCAGGGTCACCAGCTGTTATGTATGGAATGAATGCCACCTTCACACAAAGGTTTACGCTTAATAACACTATCACGAGATATTGACACAAATCTTCAAAAAGATTCTCTTTTTGACATTCCCAGATGTTGTTCACAGATACACACTCCTAATTCTAGCTAACCTACTTTAAATAATATTTAAAAATATCATCACCCAAGAACAAGTAGATTACTGAATCCTCTTTCCAGAACTAACTAAAAGACCGTTCTACTGATATATTAAACCGTTGGATTTTGTCATTGCGTTTCAACGAATTGGAATGGCCAGTGCAAGTATAACTGAAAGCACCCACCAATTTAAACTCAGGTCCATCCAATAAATCAACAGTTTACAAGCTCTCTATCTCTCTCTCTCTCTCCGAAAACAATTTGCAAGAACAGTAACCAATACCCATCAAGAAGATGAAAGGAATCCACATACCAAAATTTAAAAAAACAAAGAGAACAAGAACATGAACATTAGGAGGAGAATGAGATGAGTGCTTACTTTGCCTCGCTTTTTCAGATTAGAGAAAGTTTCAGACAGACTAAGATTCTTAGCTGCAGTGAGAGTGGCCATTGGAGCAAATCTTCTGGTTGAAATGACGGTGGGTTTGTAAGAGGGAGAACGAATTAAAAGATGGGTCTCTGGTTTCCTGTCGTGGAGGAAGCTAGTCGTTGATTTTAAGGCAACAGCCATTACTGATAATTAAAAAAGAAACTGTATAAAAAACAGTGTTTCTCGATAGAGACTGGGCACTGTAATATTGTGGTGGGTTTTCAAAAATTGAAAAACCTTTGCAAGGGTTTTGATTGATCCGTGAACATGACGCGGAGCAATTGGTGGGGCAATTATAGGTTTTTTTTTTTTTTTTTCTCTCTTTTGAACAATTTATCGGTAAAATTTGATGGTAGGTGAGTTTGTCTATCTTCCCTATTATGATAATGAAACTTGAAAGACTTAGGAAATGGAAAATAAAGTTTATATTAAGAAAAATGGTCTTTATATGGTGAGAAAAAAAAAATCCTAAAAAGGTAATAAATACAAAAATTTGGAAGTGCCAAGCTGGATTCTATACGAAAATGGTGTAAGATGACTGCGGAATTGAATGGTTCCATTCTATTTATCAAAACATTAATATTTTTTAAGATTTCTTAATTATCTCTATGAAATATTTGTTAGTGAAATGATAAACATAAGTAATTTGAGTGGGACACTCAATTTCAGAAAAAGGAAAAACAAGAGTTTAAATGTATATCAAAGATTATCGAAGTAGATAATGAAAAGTGAATGGGGATTTAAATAACAATAAATTTGTAATTATATTAAAAAAACAGTTAAAATCTCATGTGGCCATAATATATGAAGTCAAACTGACACTTTGCTAATTCTTAAAAAGAAAAAGAAAAATACTTTGCTAGTGTCAATTTGCTTACTTCATTAGTAAGGGAATTAGGTATATAATATGGGCAATTTGAATAAGGTTAGCATCTCTGATGACTCATGGATTTCCAAGCTGCCTCGATTTAGGGTGATATCCCCTTAATCTTAAAATGTCACTTACCCTTTGAATCGAGGATTCTGAAATTCATAAATTTAATCTAAATTTATAAATTTAAAATTAATGAATTTTTAAAATTCTGTGTTTTGGATTAAAATAAAAACATTAAATTTTTATTTAAAATTAAAACAATTTTAGAATAAAATAGATTTATTAGAAATAATATTTGAATAAAAATATATTATAAAAATCTATTTTTTTTTAAATAGTAAATTTTATACTTTCTCATATTCTATACGTGAAATTAAAATTTTAAAAAATAAAAAATTTTAAAAAACTAAGAGTTTCTTAAAATTTATGGATTTAAACCATTTTTTTTATTTATCAAACAGTAAATTTGAGTTAAATTCATGAATTTTATAAAAAATTTTATTTAAAATTCTTCAATCCAAATATTAAATATGGTTTCTCGTCTTTTTAACTATTATAATGAATGAAATATGAGATCATTTTTTTTTGAAACGAATTAAATGTGAGCTTATTAAAAGCTATTTTCTCTACAAATAAAGTTAAAATTCATAACTAAAAATTTCTTAAAATTTATAGATTTAAACTATTTTTTTATTTATCTAACAGTGAAATTAAATTAAATTTATAAATTTTATAAAATTATTCATCAAAAATATGTCAATTCACACTGTTTAATATAATTTTTAATCATCACGAAATACGATGTTATTTATTACGAGATTTATCTTTTTCTTGAAATAAATGAAATATGAGCTTATTAAAAGCTATTTTCTTTACAAACAAAGTTAAAAACATAACTGACTTTCCAATTGGTCCCGCTAATGAAAAGGATAAAATTATTTGGCACTTTGATTCCAAATGATGTTTGTCTGCTGAAAAGCTGCATACAGATTCATCTATGATCAGTTTGATAATTCTTGAGATCAAAATAGACCTTCATCTCCTAGATTTTTATCAGATGCCCATTGGAAGTCTATTTGAAATTCCCCAATTGTCTCTTAAACTTAAACCATTTATCTCTCTAGAAATTGTTTACCAACTAAACTTAATTTGTTAAAACCAAAGATGGTAGATCCTTCTCTATGTCCAGTCTGTAACCAATCAGAAGAGAGTATTGAGCATATGCTATTTTTATCTGATCATGCCCAAGCCACTTGGTTGGCTTCTAATTTAGGCTCTGAGCCCAATTGTTTTTCCATATAATCTCTTTCTGATACATGAACAAGGGGAGAGCGAGGGCAAGAGTGATTTCATCATTCATGCTGCTGCTAGTTGTTGGCAAATATGGAAAGATAAAAATAATATCGTGTTTAATGACCTATTGCCTAATCCTTAACAATCTGTTATCAATGTCAAGAGACTTGCTGGAGATTCGAGTACCACTTAAGACTTTCTTGAAATGGAGTCTTCCACTAAGGGGATTCTATAAATTCAATAGTGATGTTGCGTTTGATGAAGCGAAGGGTAAAACAGATATAGTATGTTAGGAACTTCAAAGGACAGTTGATAGATGGCGGCTCTTCACTTATTCAGGGTTCCTGTCCCTTTTTTTTTTCCTGAAGCAATGACCCTTTTAGATGCAGTCAATTTAGCTTTAGAAATGATAGCATTGAACTGTATTTTTGAAGCAGATAACTTAGTTCTTGTAAACCCTCTAAACTTCTATGATCCTTGTTCTTGGGAGATTGAGTATTTGTATTTTGTTATTCCTAAGTTTGTGCAGGTTAATAGGCAGATGAATAAAGATGCTGAATTTGTAACTACAACCATTCTGAATTCTTGTATTCCTACTTATTGGGTCATTATCCAGCCTTGTTCTCCTTTGTCTCTTTTATAAGAAAATTATTAATTCAATATAATATTTGAATGGTAAAAATAACAATTAATTAACAGTAAATTTTATATAATTAAATAACAAATCCATTGCTAAAATTTGCAACTACCACTGTTAGGTATCCAATAACAGAGTAGGCGTTCAGAGGAAGTGAGGCCACCACTAAACAAGCATGAGATAAACCAATATTTTTATAAGATTTGGCTACTAATTCAGCTACAAAGGCATATGCACTGCAAGCCAACAGTGAATGTGAAATCTTAGATTTTATCGACCCATTTAAAAAAAAAATTAATATAATTGAATCCTTTAAGAAAATGTTTAAGGTTTAGTCGTACAAAAATGAAATTTTTATGTTTAACAGACTTTTTTTCTGAAGAGTTCAAGAATTATTTTTAACTTTTTGGGCAAAATCTTATCTCCTCCGTATTCCATAGTCATTTCCACCAATGTCTTCTTTATATAATTTGTTATACTGACTCTCAATTTGTCATTTGTAATCCAAAATTCTACAGGTAAACAGTGTATAACCTTTTATACCATCTGTCGCCTGAATTTGGTAACCTAGATTTCCGAATCTACAAATAAATTTACCAATATCCTATTGCAATTTGCAGACTGTTCCTCTTGCTTTCCTTTAGTTGGGCCGAGCTTTAAGTCCAACCCGTTTTAGAGTGAGGCCACTGTCTAACTTGGGTTCAAATCTAGCAGAGCTCATGCAAAACGTGGTCCCAAATTTAGAAATTTTATTTATTTTACTGTCCAAATTGGTTGTTCCTTGGAAAATCAATTTCTAAAGAATGGAGACTAAGGTGAAAGTTAAAGGATGATGTTGGATTTTCCGAAGAAACGGTTTTATTGAGGTATTTTATGTTTCATATAAGATCAATGAAGTCAGAATTTGATTAGATTTGTTTTATTCAATCTCAAACTAATTATAATTCTATAGAAAACAGACACGCGGATCAAAAATTCTTCTTTGTCTGTTAAAAAGAAAAAGGTTTTTGGGTCTGGACCCTACTGATATATGAGAAGTATGGCCTTTGGCAAGAAAATCATTTTAGAAGGGGTAGAGCTGTGACAATTACAGTGCATGTATGGACGGAGAGAAAATGGGAGGGGTAGGGACGTAAATTTGATGAAAAAGGAACCTTTTTTAAAGAGAAAAAAAATCAATCGAGGATAAAGGCAGAACTTTTGGTCCTGCCTTTAGTCTGTTGGCTCTAAGTAGCAGCACTGCTCAGAAAAGCAAAGTTAAGCAAACTCCAAAACCTTTCTTAATTATACTCTCTTTCTCGATTGCAAGCAGCAGCAGTAGATGCTCTTTTGCACCCATAATACACTCGCTATCTCCTCTCAGGCCGACTCCTGCAAATGGCAAACAATCCCACAGAACCTCCAGCCGACGATTTCCTCCAAGAAATACTCGGCCTACCTAACTTCGCTTCGGCTGACGCAGCCGGCTTGGTCGGAGCCGACGGTGCCTTGGCTACTCCGATGATGCTGCAGCTTAGCTCTGGAGACGGCTCCAACCACATCACTGCCCTAGGTGGAGGGGGAGGAGGAGGAGGAGGCGCTGGATTTCACGGGTTTCCGTTGGGGCTAAGCTTGGAGCAAGGAAAAGGAGGGTTTTTAAAGCCTGAGGAAGCTTCGGGAAGTGGAAAGAGGTTTCGTGATGACGTTGTCGATGGCAGAGCTAATACTGTTAAGAACGTAAGTGTTTTCATTATTTGGACGTTATATATATATATATATTTGTATAATTAGTCATTTTTCTTTGCTCTGTAACCTCTTCTTTTGAACTTTGATGTTGGGATGAGTTTTCTTAGTAGCGGACGAGATGAGCGAAGAAAAATGAGAGGAAACGCCACATTTGAAATTTGTTTTTGCATTTCCAAGTCAATTGTTCGAGTTATTAGGACTGAGTGGTAGGCTACAATTACATTTGCACATTTATAGCATGCTTTTCAACGAGAAAAAATCCCACTGTTTCTTCCTTTTCCTTATGTTTCTGTCGGTTGATTAACACAAGCAAAGCAATATAGTAACAGTTCTTCAAGTTTGGTATTTAAACTTTCCAAGTCACCAAATTTGGCAAATTTGGATTATATCTATAGGCAACTGTTAATATGGAATATAAATGCTGAAATAAAGAACTGAAAATCCAAAATTTGAAACTGTAATGAAAAGAAAAATCTCTCAAATCCGCAGAAAGAAGAAACTTGAACATGTCTTTTTATCCTCGTTTATGCTTGATTCAGTATTGGCTAAGGGTTATATTGTCTTTCTATGTCTTTATCCGGAATTAAAACCTCAGGTAATTGATAAAATTCATCCTAGCATTTAGCTTGTTGCAGGCGTTGCTTCCTTTTATTGTTATTATTGTTGTATAGCAGCAATCCCCGCAATTTCTCATGCAAGAAACCTTAATTCCACCTAATCTTAACAGTAAAGGTATTTGATGCTTTGCCATATCCTAGCAAATTGCTTTTTATCCCAAGAAGCACTTGAATTCTCATATGTATTTCGATTACACTACATGTTATCTTGGTGGTCAAAGAATTTTCAAATATTATTTGAAATGGAAAATGCTGCGATTTTGTGAAAGGGGTTCTGTACTATTTCTCTACTCTCCTGGTACTGCTACAACTGTTTTAACTTTATTGCCTGATGTTATTTTTTCTCACATAATTGACAAATCACTGAAAGTTCATTTATTAATTTGGTTTTCTTTTCTTCTACCTCCTTTATGCGGTTGGATACTTGGGTCGTGCATCCTAAACCATTCAGTGGTGCTGGTTGAATGGACTATCTTCTGTCATAACTTTTTCTTCTTGTGATTCTCATCTTTTGCAGGTTTTTCATGGTCAACCAATGCCCACAACTATGGCTGCAGCCCCACATCCTCCCACAATGCGCCCCAGGGTGCGGGCTAGACGAGGACAAGCCACAGATCCACACAGCATTGCTGAGCGGGTAAGTCTAGTGTAGCAAGCAAAAAGATGGCTACATAGAAGCATTAAATATCCTTAGTTAATTTGAAAAAGACATGAGGGAAAAGGTCTGAATTCCAAAAATAACTACACTTAAACTAAAAGGCTGAAATTGAGAGCCCCAACTTTATATCCTTGTTGAAGATTGAAATTTAGTTTCTCATAGTCGTTCTGTAAAAGTTGAAAATTCTGCTTAACATGTGATTTAGACGCAGTATCTTTTGTTTTAAAAAATTTATCGTTTGATTGACTGATATAATGATGTTGAATTTGATTTAAACTTATGTAATGATGCCTGCTAGTGTTTAAAGTATGTTTTAAAATATTGCAATTATGTACCTGATCGGATCAAACTTATGTGTGCTCTTTTAGAAACTTGACATATGAAGTCATCTGCTCTAATCTCTTCAAACATGTCTGCTACTGTATAAATGTTCAATAGGATTGAAAACTTGATGAGGGGCTCTGCCATGAGAGCCATATGTTTTTCTTTTCTTCCTTCATTTGCATCCTGAAGTTCATTAGTTCTTTTCTTGTGGTAATGGCACAATCACTCTCAATTCTTTCTATACAGTTGCGCAGAGAAAGAATAGCTGAAAGAATTAGGGCATTGCAGGAGCTGGTTCCTAGTGTCAACAAGGTCAGTTCTTTCTCTTATGTCATTCTGTGAACTAAATTGCAGAATGGTGCTTCGGTTTTCATATTGTAGACTAAAGCATTCTGCACTTTGTATCTATCTCCTATGTTGAGAAGGTACGTAATAAACAATTTAAGGAAAAAAATAAACCCGATGGACCTATAACCTATCTGCAATGATTATTGTTTAATAGCAAGGTTTAGCAATCTGAATTTGCTTCTTTCTATCCTGCAAGAGAACTAGAACAATTAACAAAAGTTTTTGTAATTTGACTGTCTGGAGATCACTTTTTAAGTAATACATAAATAACAACAATGTGAACTGGAAAGGGAATGAAAAAGCACTTCAGTGCGGCACTGTTAATTTTCATGGAAACAGCTAGCTTTATGCATGAGCTCTGCTCGCTGCGTCATGGATGATTGTTCTATAATTTGTCATTAATTACTTGTCTCTTTTTTGTGCTTCCATATACATTTGTTAGTCCTTGATGTAACTGATATGGATATTTTCGTACACTTTTGGCAACTGTTAGGGATGGAGAACTTGTTAAAATATATCATTAGAGATTATATTTGAACTTTTAAAACATTCTAACACTTGTTAAAATATATTTGAACTTTGCAACTTATGGCCTAGGCGTAACTTTGTGAATGCTTAAGATCTTAGAATCAGAAATGAAGCAAGTGTTAGAATGTTTTAGGATGTGATTTCTAAAAGAAAAGGTTTAGGGTGGTTGTTTTGTGTGTGTTGGGTGTTGGGGTTTAGTGGGTTTTGGGCATTGATGCTTTGGCTGGTAAAGAAATTAGAGTTCTTTATGTTTATCCTATATATATATAACCTTTGAAGATATAAAATGTTTCTCTTGGAGCTTGGCTGAAGAATGAATCTTATAATTGATTAAACTTTTAGAAGCTATCTGCAACTTCTTACTTCTTTATTGATGTATGTGTTATTTTGTGCAGACAGATAGAGCTGCCATGCTTGATGAAATTGTGGATTATGTGAAGTTTCTAAGGCTCCAAGTGAAGGTATTATAAACATAAATGAACTCCTTTTTAGCAGATCTTTTGATTATATCCTATTATTTCATGCTAAATAAATGAGTAGGATGATACAAGCTTTGAAACAAAACTGCATCCGTTTGAATACCATATAGACTTTTTTTTTATATTTGTTTTAGATGTTTCCCATCCTTATCTAATATATATTCAAGCATTGTTTGATTATTTCAGTCGAAGTATTTAATGATTGCTCTACCAATGATGATGTTTTCAAGGGTCATTCTCCTATCCAATCTAAATCAGACTTTAATAATAAAGCATTGGTGGTAATACTTGATTCAAATATTGGCAGTGGTCTTTCCCACCAATTATGAATTTCCACAACTTGTTAAGAGGCACAAGTTGTTTCACCATGGATCTCTGGGAGGTGTCTGAATTATACAACTATGGCTTACTTAGGTGAATACTACTGTGCTAAGGAAATGAGGGGCTGAGTCTAGTTTCCCTTTCCCGAAAACAATTCTGAATGCTCATAAATGTTATTAAATGGTTGCCTCCACTATACATGGCAAAGGATACCAATGTCACCTTGCAAGGTGAATTTAATTAATGTTAGGACTGAAGTGCTTACCCTGTTCATTTGGAATTGGAGTATCCGCAAAAATCACGGGGGGATGGTTGAAATATTTTATTCCTTTGTCCCCTTCTGTTTGACTAATGTTTCTTCATCATTAACAGGTATTAAGCATGAGTAGATTGGGCGGAGCTGGTGCAGTCGCACCACTTGTAACGGACATCCCACTATCATCAGTTGAGGTAATAAACAAAGGAGCATGTTCTGGATGATAATAGGTGTGCTTTCCCTTTACATTTAGGCAGTTGAGCTTATTCTTCCTGTTATAGGATGAAACTGGGGAAGGTGGGAGAAACCAACCAGCATGGGAGAAGTGGTCGAACGATGGCACAGAACGACAAGTGGCTAAACTGATGGAAGAAAATGTGGGTGCTGCCATGCAGTTTCTGCAATCAAAGGCTCTTTGCATCATGCCCATCTCACTGGCCACAGCAATTTACCATACACAAGCACCGGATACCTCAACTATTGTAAAACCAGAAACAAATCCCCCATCATAGACCGTACAAACGGGTAAGCATCCCATGGTCCCATCTAAAAAGGTCGCCTAAGTGCTTGGGGTCCCACATTTTGTTTGTCCCGTTAAAAAAGAAAAAGAAAAAAGAAAATCCCACGATTAGATGTTGGCTAATTTCAAATTGCAATCAAAGTCAGATGCCATAGTTTTTGCTTTTGCATTTCTTTTCCATCTTTTATTTTCAAAATAGGGTTCGATGTCAAAGCCTAAAAAAAGGCTTGCCAAGTTGAAGTGAAGGAGAAGAATTGTCAAAGCTCACTTGATAGCTCTTCCTTTTTGATATCGGTGGTGGGG
Organism: Ricinus communis; assembly: GCF_019578655.1. Lineage (NCBI taxonomy): Eukaryota > Viridiplantae > Streptophyta > Magnoliopsida > Malpighiales > Euphorbiaceae > Ricinus > Ricinus communis. Next base: position 5,812,970 of record NC_063256.1, on the reverse strand, counting down.
ATAGTGGGAAATGATGGAAGCACTTTTCTAGTGGGGGCTCTAATTTTTGGTAGTGGTTGTGGGACCTTGTAAAAGGGATATAGGGGTACATAATTTCATGATATTAATAATATTATTATTGTAATAGCTTACTGTCGTAATGAAATGGAATGCTAACGTAGAACGGCTGATGGTTGGTTGGTTGGTTTCCATTTGAATATGCTGAGGGTGTTGTAGTCCAACACAAAATCAATCATAGTGCTAGTTTATTTTTTGAGATAAGAGGGGTAATGTTTGTGTTTCCAAAAGTAAATTTGACTTTCTTTTTCTCCTGAATCATTATTGGAGGTTTAATCATTGGAGAGAGAGAGAGAGAGAGAGAGAGAGAGAGGTGGCTCAATTTTGGTTTTAGGGCATCTAAGCAACTTTTCTTCATTTGACTGGTTCATTAACCAGGTTGCAGCCCACCATTTTTTCAATTGTTATTTCAACTCTGAATTGATTCTTGGGAGAGCAGTTGGATGGAGAGGAGGGATCTAATTAAGGGAAAAAAATAAATGTAATAAGGAGTACGGCAGCAACACACAATATGGACTGACTATAATTACATTAAGACTACTATTTTTCTTCCTTTTTTTTTCCATATTAAATAATTCTGTTTCCTGTTGGAGAAGGTATAAGAGGGTGGAAAATAGCAAACAGAAATCTAGAAAACAGATAATTAGCAATGACTTTTTTTTTTTCCTTTTTAAAGATTTTGCCCTATCTCAGATTGGTGGGGAAAAAGAAACATGAATTCTTTGTCCCATTGTATAAATACGAAATCTCCATTCCATTGCCATTATTAGATGGTATGGAATAAGTTGCACATAAGATATGATAACATATTGATATGGCAAAGCGCACCATTCCGTTTAGCCAAGAAAAGGTCAAATAAACATACATAATGGCGTGGAAAAAAAAGATTTGCTAAATGCCAGTCTCGTTCTGAATTTGGCAATTGAAAGTGCGCGTGCAGCTTCTACAAGGAAGAAGAAGGGCAAAGCAGGACAGACTTTGAGATTTCCGTTTCTATCTCGTAAGGGATTGGAGTGGATAAATAATTTTCAGAGCACAAAATTGGGTAGCATCAGCAACTTCGAATGGTACCATTCCTAGTAATTTTGGTGCTCTGTTGAGAGCTGATCTTTAATGAAATAGTTTAACTGTTCAACTGTTAAAGAGGAGTGGGACTCTTCTCCCATGTTTGGACAGACGAATTTCCTATAAGCGTGAATTAAGTTTTTCCATCCCTAACTTCCATTATGTAAATTTAACATCTTGGAACTATTCATCGTTTTAAACGGAAAAGGTGGCATGGAACCTTTTAGCTTTAATTCTCATTTCCCCACTGACTAAATCCAACCCTAACCCAATTTGGCGAACCAATAATAAGCAACTCATCTCAAGTCCCCAACCTACACGCTGGTTCCAACCACCACAAGTGTGTTCATATCTATCATCATTTCTAAAACCCTCAATTCAATCACTTACTATACTTTGTCATCCTTTTACAGGAAAAAGATAAAAGTGCATATAAAGATAAAAAGTAATAAAATACATGCTAACCAAATCCATTCTAGACATCAGCTCTAAAGGAAGCCTATGGTGCTTTACCAGCTAAATATCTTTCTATACTTTGTCCGGCACAAATACAAGATCATGTTTCACCACGGAACAAACTCCTTATCATCCTACCAATATGAATAGAAAACATTCAGCATTTTGTCAATCCAATTGGCTGCAACCCAAAGATGATAGGGTGCAGCAATAGATTAGGACAGCAAGTAAAAAGTGCAGAAACTCTCTTCCCTATCACAGACCCATACAAGCAGGAAGATGATGAAATGCATAACATTTCTTAGTATTAAAAGCTCACTGACAAAAAATAAAATAAGCCTCAGCTTTTTCTGCTTTTGGAACGAATGAACATCTGGCTGTCCTTCCGGTGGTTCTGAACCATGTCATGCAAAACTCAAAACATTTAAATCCATGAGCATCAAGGAACTGGTAAGCCATTTCATAACTTGATTATGAAGTTGTACATCTGCCAGAACCGTTGCTGGCAGGCAAATACAAATAATGGAAAAGCTTAAGATAAACAACATGGATGACACGGCGAAGTCTGAAGACATCCAAGCTTTGCTTTATTGGAGACAACATTTACCATGACTTTAGCAGGCATCAAGATCCCGGCATGGAGGAGGTTTTGGTTCGCCATTTAGAGTAGTATTGCCTCCTTCTGGCCCAGACTTGATGCGTTTTGGATTTTGTGTGCCATGCTGAATAAATAACAAAGGTTTAAGTACAAAGAATAATATCATTATCAAACAAGAAAAAACCTCAGCAACCTGCAGTGGCCTTACCGGTGGCTTCTCCCCCCTTCTTAACATGTCAACTATCTCAACAACTCTTTTTGGAGTAACATCTTCCTGCAATTAGGGTAAGAAAGCAACATGAATTTTCTAGAGCTTCCTATTGAACAAATGGTAACTTGTCAGGAATAAAGGGATATCATGGACCCACATAGTAATTGTAAGTGTATCCTTCGGATCCATTGGAATAATCAGCAACAGTAATCATGGGAGCATTTACACAACATCCCTGCAGAGAAACAAGAAAAAGAATTTCAGTGCACAAGTGAAAACAGCACAAATGAGAAAACACATGGCATGGAACTGGTATATCTACAATTCAAGGTTGACCCATGCCACCCATTCTTATAATGGCATGGCTTTGCATTAGTGCTTGTTTATTACTGTAATGAACTTTTTGTGAAACTAAATTTAATACTCATCATCCTATGGAATTGCATTATGCCAAAGGATTTATCAAATATGCTTAGATCTTTGCTAAGATGGCAAAACCATGCTAGCTGATAACTGTCCATTGTTGGCCATATTTATCCATTCAATACAATGATGCGGTAATAAATAGCATTAGCATATAAATACCATAAAACCGAAATAAATAGAGATATATGCATCAAGAATACAAGATAAGATATACCTATAATTTCCAAGACTAAACATGCATGCATACTCACAGACACTGCTTAGATCTTTGCTAAGATGGCACAGCCATGCTAGCTGATAACTCTCCATTGATGGCCGTACTTATCCAATCAATACGATTATGTGGTAATTAATAACATAGGTTCCATTTAACTACATAGAACCAAATAAAATAGAAATATATGCATCAAGAATATAGGGTAAGATATACCTATAACTTCCAAGAATAAACATGCATGCATACTCACAAGATGGCAAAATTACACATGAAGAAATAGAGTAGGCTTATTGTAGATTGTCAACTAAAATGCTTTTTTTCAATTATTTCAGTGGACCAGGCAAGTCCAACTCTAAACCTTGTTGGAAAAGAATATAATCAAGACCAGTGAAAGAAATGAAAGACTTACCATACATTCCATTTCTCCAACAGAGAAAAGACCATCCTTTGTTACTTCTGCACATTCGGAAGTTCATATAGCTTATTGTCAAAGTCTAAAAATCTCATCTTGTAGTCAGGTGTAATTTGAAACAAGTGTTAACTACATAGCTGTTTATGACTCACCATTGCGCTTCACTCCCAAGTGTTTCAGTAATGCATCTTCAATTTCTCGTGAACCACGTATCATACAAGGTGTTGTGCCACAAACCAATAGGTGGTATTTTCCCACCTAAAAATCCAATAAAAATAGTTGATCCGACTAAATTGCAGATTGCACCACCACAAATTGGTAAATGTAGAAGAATCCAATTTTGATAGTTGTAAGATGTGTATTTTCTCACCGGTGACCGATTGAACATAGAATAAAACGTTGCAACTTCATACACGCGAATAGGAGCAACTTCAATAACCTTAGCTACCTGGAGCATTTATAAAACATCAGCTGAACTGTTATGCATATATCTTTCTGCACAGCAGGAGGATAACAATGTTCTTCAAGCCATAAGAACATTTGGCATATGATATACATTGTGGCCATAACAAACAACAATAAAACAAAACAGTTTGCAACCAATAAAAGCATATTAAAGCTTTATTTTTGAAATATCTTATTCATTTAACGAAATACGAATGCCATATTTATAAGTATCACTACAATCCAGATATACAAAAATGCCTCAAAGATTATAAGTATCAAATCATAAGTTTTCTGCCACCTCGCTTTTGAGGCAATATGCCACTAATGGACAATTATCGAAAGGGGAATGATCAGGTTATTTCCCAATTAGCGTACGTATATTGTTCTTATTGTTTATTCTCTTGTCACGTGATTAGGAGGAGGATATAATGGTGATTGGGACTTTGGGGGAGGTGCAGCATCTTGCCGGTGATATTAGTTAAAATACTGGATTCTTTAAGAGGTGAAGACTGAAGGAAATGCATGTTTTCTGTTTAAGAACTGTTGACATTCCAATATATGTCAGATTCTATTTCCCCTTGGAAGAAGTCCTGTGATCATAATTTGAGTGCAATAAATTGCTTTATTTAATGACATAAATTGCAACTTCACGGCTGCTATCAAACTAAGTGCTAAATTCAATGACCATGGATACAATTTACCACTCCTTTCATTTTTTTCCGTAGGCTTATTTGTAAATCTAAAACTATGCTTTTAACAGAAAGGTACATTATAGTGCTATCATTTTTCGTAGACGGTGGTTATCATAGCCATAATGTAATAGCATGCTTTTGTCTAACCAGACAAACTTCACCACCCTCTGAATCATATGCAATTCCCAAATGGGTCTAGCATTTCAATTAGCACAAATATCATTCCTATTAATAAAGGACAACCACCCAAAAATGTTATTCTCATTTATGGTACCAACTAGTGTTATTTTGTACTTCATGGTGGCGTAAGGGCATGTAAGATATGTATCATCAAGCATGTCCCTCGATTTAAGACTTGCAAGGCAATGTTAAAATATTGTTATGAGTTCATACACATGCAAATTGATTTCATAGATCTCATGTATTCTTGTCCACTTACAGCATCCATTGCAGAGACAGGAAGCCATCCTCCATGCTGCTGCTGAGCAAGATCTAACAGAGGAATAACTGCTGATTGCTTATAGTTGGATGGATAGTGAGATATTATCTCTTTAACCTAAAAAAGGAGAGGATTAGAACAAAAATGAAAACCGAAACGGAAGAGATGTAACTAACAATCAATATGTCAATGCTAGGTTGAAAAAGTTAAAAAAGACGCATCAATTATGAATGCAAGATGCGGGACAGCATGAAAATTGTTCAACCAATACAAAGAATGCAAGAAGCTGATTTTATAGCATTCCGTGAAAAGTTCTCAATATTTTGTTTTCTTCTATTATCCCCTGTAACAACTATTTAAAATTATCATTCAAGGAAAAAAAATACTTATATCTCTACATTACTCCTAAGCCCTTGCAAGGAAGATTCCTCTGATAGCTATAATTTCATAGCAACATATCACAAACAATTGGAGATCTCATCAGGCAAGTTTTAGTACCTAAAAGAGGAATGATCTGAAGCAAAGATACAGGGTAATTACTCCTGTCTTTTTCTAGTGACTAGTGAGAGGCTAAACTGCTGTTTTTGGCCTAAGCACCCTAGATTTATAACTTGGAAAAAGTAACTACCAAGGTGATGGAAACATTAGAAAATAATTTCTATCATAAGTAGCTAAAGCATTATGAGAGAGCATGAACTAGCATAAGGTCTATAGTACTTCCACTGATAAAATTTTCAACGTAAAATACGCATGTATAACCACATTACTTAGAAAGTTGTGACATACCAACAAACTCTTATTTCAAAGGGGAAAAAAAAAACAGATTCCTGCACGCTTGAAAGAAAAAGGTTATGGCTAAGGAAAGAGTTCCACTTAATGAAATGCTGCATGTCACTAATAAATAATAACCATGCTTGCATTGACATTTTCTATCAAAAGAACCAAGAAAACAAAATGATTTGCATTGATGGCTTGCTTATTACGCTTTAGGACCCAGCTAAATTTACAAAGTCTCATCTAGATATGCTGATTTGCAGCAGTTAACATTCATTTCTGTGCCTAGCATTTAATAATAGGAGCCACGACAGGTAAATTCGAAATATTTTTGTGTAACATCAAAGCAGAGAATAAGATAAGTCTAGGCAAGGTGATAGATTGATGGCTACCAATGTGAATATGATAATGGATTGCTTTATTTTGAAAGGTTACTAAATCTTTTAAAAAAAATAATAATAATTCACCAGCTTTAGAAAACCTGTCCAGGTCATTCTAGGCCTTAGCTTGGCAAAGAACGTTTAGTTACCTAAGTCAAGCTTGAATAACTTCCATTAAAATATTTTACATTCTCATTTAAACCTGCACGTGCATTAAAGGTCTAACACCACTAGCATTTCTAACTCCGTAAGCAGTACGTTCACTTTTAACTTTCAGCATTTTCTTTAATAGGCATACATTTAGTCAATTAGCAAGTTAAAAAAGACGCAATAAACAACAGAAAGATTCATGCTTTACCAAAATTAATAATAATAATAATCAACATAAACATTGTTGATCAGTATACAAGTCAATAAACTAGTTAAAATTCACTACAAATAATAGAAAGATTGTGCTTTACAAAACAAATAAAATTACTAATTATCAACATATAAAGTGTTGATGGGTATGCATTAAGTGAATTAGCAAGTTTAAATATAAGATAAACAATAGAACATTAGAACTATTCGTGCTGTATAAAGAAAAAAATTAATAATCAACATAAAAACTGTTAATAGGTATACGTGAAGTCGATTAGAAAGTTTAAATACACGATAAATAATAGAAAGATTAATGCTTTATTAAAAAAAAAAAACTAATAATCAACGTATAAATGAGGAGAAAGCTCCTCAAATAACAATTAACACGCATAAACACAATTCTGATACTTAAAATTACTAGCATTTTTAATATTACCTTCTCCTTGTTTTTCTCAGAGAACTCCCATGGAATGTTTGGATTGTTATCCGGGGAATCAATATGCTGAAAAAGTCACCAATTCCGCAATATGAATCAGATATTTAAAAGAACATTCATATACGTATAAATAATGTGTAAGCGTAACCACGGTAACTCACGTAGTTTAGGGCAGTGGAGAAAGATCGAGATATCTGCTGAAATTAGAAAAATAAACTTATTAGATCAATAAGGAGTAATTGGATGCAAGGAAAACTTTTCTCGAGGGAGAACAAAAACCTGAGAGGATTGACCGAAAACTTGACGGATCTCACGGAGACGAGTGGCAGCGAGACGAGCTAGCATTTTGGAGGACACTGAGCTCTCAGTTAACAAAAGCACCGATTTTGACAACTGCGAGAAGAAGAAGATGCAGAGAAGAAAATCAAGTCCGGAAGCTATCGCCCTTTCAAGTTGAAAGCGTATCATAGTAGCAACAACCATTCAGCCCATTTAGATGCCCCTTAGTTTTGGGCCAAGCCCTTTATCCCCATAAAACCTATTAATGATAGGGCAGAGGGTCAAGTTGGCCCTGAACAATTTTCAAAGTCCAATTCGCCCAAAATTAGGAATGAATTGGCCGAAGCTCAAAACCCTTTAACCGAGAACCCCATTAAGAGTATGTTTAGGATTGGAGGTTCAAAAAGTAAGGTTAGAAATTTTTTAATTTTTTTCTTATAAATTATATTTTTCAAATCTATTTTTAAGAAAAACATCTATTCACCTATTTTTAATATAAAAAAAATTAAATTTAAATAATTATTAAAAATAAAAAATAATTAAGAAAATATTTTTCTAATCTCAATGACAAATATATAAAAGATATATGACTATAAGTATTTTAATTTTTTTATTCGATTAATTATCTTTCTCTTATTTAGTTCAATCGAATTTAATTTTTTCATCAGCTTAAAGCCTAGGTATAAAGTCTATTCTTATTCATATCTCTATTTCTTTTACAATGTAAAAAATTTATAAGAAAAAAATTAAAAAATTTCTAACCTTACTTTTTGAACCTCCAATCCTAAACATACTCTTAATGGGGTTCTCGGTTAAAGGGTTTTGAGCTTCGGCCAATTCATTCCTAATTTTGGGCGAATTGGACTTTGAAAATTGTTCAGGGCCAACTTGACCCTCTGCCCTATCATTAATAGGTTTTATGGGGATAAAGGGCTTGGCCCAAAACTAAGGGGCATCTAAATGGGCTGAATGGTTGTTGCTACTATGATACGCTTTCAACTTGAAAGGGCGATAGCTTCCGGACTTGATTTTCTTCTCTGCATCTTCTTCTTCTCGCAGTTGTCAAAATCGGTGCTTTTGTTAACTGAGAGCTCAGTGTCCTCCAAAATGCTAGCTCGTCTCGCTGCCACTCGTCTCCGTGAGATCCGTCAAGTTTTCGGTCAATCCTCTCAGGTTTTTGTTCTCCCTCGAGAAAAGTTTTCCTTGCATCCAATTACTCCTTATTGATCTAATAAGTTTATTTTTCTAATTTCAGCAGATATCTCGATCTTTCTCCACTGCCCTAAACTACGGGAGTTACCGTGGTTACGCTTACACATTATTTATACGTATATGAATGTTCTTTTAAATATCTGATTCATATTGCGGAATTGGTGACTTTTTCAGCATATTGATTTACAATTTAATTAGATTTTTTTTGTTTAATTATAAAATTGGTGCTGTAGTAATGGGATTTCGGCTCATCTCAAATTAATTAGCACTAACATTTCACAATAGAGAAGAAGGAGTACGGTCAGTCCAGAAGGAACACTGGCCGCTCCTCTTTCCTTATTCAATACACGTGTTGACCCGGCCCAGACAAGTTAAAACGGGTCTAAAGATATTTGGCGCAAAAACCCAAAAACCCTATGCAATTTACTCATAGTACTCGAAGCACAGAACAATGGCGTTCGAGCGAACACTCGTATCCTACACTAACATATTACCCAAACTTCTCACCAGCGCGCAACCGCGACTCCCGGCTTTGTCTCTAGCCAAATTATCCTTGCACCATACTATACGACAGCGTCTTAATGGCACTTTAAAATGCTCGTTTGATTACAATCAAGCGGCACAGTATGCTAAACCAACTGAAATTCCATGGAAAAAGGACCTCTGTAACTCCGTTAATCTCATTGGAAATGTTGGGGCTCCCGTTGAGATCAAACACCTACCGTCCGGCAAGGTTGTTGCTTGGACACGACTTGCCGTTAAGAGATCTGCTGCCGAGACCACCTGGTATAAATACAACTTTCATATTTAGAGCTACAATTTTGGAACTTGCGTATTATTAGGTATGTGTTTAGGGTGTCTTGCACTCTAAATAGGACAAATTTTATTATGTTTCGGCTTGAATAGCATTTATGATTATTGTTAATGGACTAGAATTTACTCTGTATATGTTTTCTTTGTGTTTAATCGTGTGTGGCGCGTGTTTATTTCCCCCAATTTAGTATTTATGTTTATAGGTGATTGCTCCATTACATTGTGATCACTCTATAGAATAGATAAAGTGGCGACAATAAAACCTTCAAGCCTCTCTAGAAAATGATAATCTGATGTTTCGTAGGATCAATTTGACATTCTGGGATGATCTGGCACAAATTGCTTTTCAGCATGTAGAGAAAGGCCACCAAATATATGTTGCCGGTCGACTGGTTTCAGATGTAGTTGAAAATGAAGAAGGAAAGCAGCAGACATACTACAAGGTTATGTTCTTCAAGATTTTACATGCATCCATATTGTTTTCTCATTAATTCGTATAACTGGGTTCTCATTTTTCTAAACCCTCAGCAGGTAGTTGTCCAGCAACTGAATTTTATTGAAAGGAGCTCTTATTCAGCACCTTCAAGTTATCGTGACTCTGATGGCATGATACCAAGTAAGTCATATCTTTGTTGGAATGTGGCATGGAACGGAACTATGTAAATTAAAATTGTCAGGCATTTCTTGATGTTATCTCATATATATCCAGTACCAGGTAGAAAGTTTGGTAATAATGCTGCAAGTGGCTTGAATGCCACAGAACTATGGCAAGCCTTTTTTGCTAATCCTTTGGACTGGTGGGACAACAGGAAGAACAAGGTATACTCCTTTCTGTTAATGAATTGAAAAAATGCATGCATTCATGTGGTTATTATGGCATTGCTTACATATGCATACACAAGCACTTGTGCGCATATGCGTATAATGAATGACTGATGACAAAACGCCTTCATGCATAAGAGGTTTTGCCTTTATTCCCATATGACATGCTAACTAAATGTGATGATTCATTTTCTCTTCTTTTAATTTATATATGGCATTTTATAAAAATTAAAACCAACTCGATTGGGCCAATTGCTCTGAACTTATTGAAGACCTGGAATTGTTACACTCGACCCTCTTGTAAAAACTAAAGTTTCCCCTTTAAAATTACACCCAACCCTCTTAGTTTTCATTATTGTGAAATTTACCTTTTGTTGTACTTTATATATGTAAATGATATAATATCTTAGAACATGTCTATCATAATTTAAATTTAAACTAATAAATAAATAAAAACTAAGTAGTTTTTGAGACAAGTCTAGTAAAAATTAAGAGGAATGCAACTAAAAGTAAATACAATAAAAATTTTAATTATGAATTTTATAGTTTTACGAGTATCAAATTCTATTTTTAAATTGATATTTTTTTGAAACTAATCAAATAGAAAAGTAAAAAGAAAATCATCAATAAATTTGTACCTCAAGTTCATGATTTTCTAAGGAGTATTACTTTATTTGTAAAATTGTTAAGTTTCATTTCTTTTGTTAATTGTAATGTTAAATTATGCAATTTATCTATTATTGCTATATATGCATATATTTTATGCGGGCTATTATCTTACCCTCCTTTCAGTTATGCTTCTGGCTTCACTATCGATAACATTATTTCTTTGATTTACAGAGGAACCCAAAATATCCGGACTTCAAGCATAAAGATACTGGAGAAGCTTTATGGGTCGAAGGCAGGTATAATCCACCCTGGGTTAAGTCCCAGTTAGCAGTACTAGATGAAAGAATGGGATCCCTCCGCGATCAGGATGATAGGATGCATGTAAGTTCGATTGCTGGTGATGATTTTATGCCATTTTAGTAACTTGTATTTTTGGCCTATTTGCTGCCATTTAATGCAGCGTCTTTGCTAACTATTCACTTTGCTTTTGAGGTAATATTTTGTAACGCATCAATAGGCTTTTTTATATAGTCTGTAATGTAAAATAAAATCTATATGCTCTGGAAGTTATAATTTGATCATAAGTTTTTGAATTGTTTCTGAAAATAGATGAAGACTGTCTTTCGCTAAGATATACACAAAGATCAATATTGCTGCCAAAACTTATAATAAAGTATTCAGCCTCTTGAAGAAATGAAGGTTTGAGCGTGAGCTTTTAGAGCCTAATATTTTGTTTCGGCCGAGTCTAACCGCCGCTTGACCCATTTGGGCTGGGGACCGGCCTGCTTGAGATCCAAAAATTGTATAGATGGGGTTTTGGTTTGGCGTGGTCATGTATGAGTTCCTTTTTCGATGGTAATGAGCTGCTTTCATATTTGCTTGTCCCGATCATTAAATCTATAAAATAATTGAAATAATAGCACTTTCAATATACTTTTTATATATATTAAATTTTTTATTTTAAAAAGTTATATTATAAAATAATACTTCAATGTATTTTTGATTGATTTTTAAATATAAAGTATAGAGTTAATTTAGAGAATTAAATTTTACTCTTTATTTTATATTTAATAAATATATTATAAATTTTTATCTATTTAATTAATATTTGTAAATCTTGTTGTTTTGTTAGTAAAAGTTAAAAGGAAAAGAAAAAAGCTAAATCTATTTGGAAGATATAGAATAAAATGTAAAAATGAATTTAGAAATGACAATGGGGTGAGTTGGGGCGGATTTAGCCTTTCTCATCCTCGCTCCATCAAGGATCAGGGTGGATATAGGATAGAAATTTATTTTTTAAAGTGAAATCGGATCGTCTTCGGATAATATTCACTATATTTATTTTATATATTTTTATTAATTTTTTAATATATTTATGTAATATTTTAACTATTATTAAGTAGAACGAAAGAATAAAATCTAGATTTAAATAATATTTAATATATTTATTTACTTATACATTAGGTATAAATCGATGTGGGTTATGAGACGGGAACAAGGTAAAGTGTTTTAAATCCATCTTTGTCCTGTCACTAACAGTGGGACAGGTATTTTCTGCTCCGTTTAGATCGGGTTACAGATTTATCCACAAATACAGAATAAATTATAATCTCTAATTGGATTTAAAAATAATATTTTACTTTTTATAAATAAATATTTTTTAAAATATTTTTAATTATAGAAATTTTATGTTTAAAAAAAAACACCATTAAAAATGCTATATCATAATAAGCATATATTTTCCAGCATCAATGAAGCTGCAGATCTGAGTCCCAACTAAGCTAACCAATGACATATTTCTAATAAAGCGGATTTTCCATTATCGTTCTTTTTTTTTTTTTTTTCCTGAAAGTTTGATTTACCATTATCATTTCTTTGTTAAAAGTTTTGAAGGTAGTCCTTTCTCCACTAGATTCAAGTACTAGTACCATGTTCGTTTTCATTTCCTATATATGATTCTAACTCTTTGAAAAACACACAAAACAATATTTCGTATTTTTCAATATGTAGTGCATTTAAGAAAATTGATCAACAAAAGGATTTTTTTTGTCCAGAAACTTCCGCAGATACTAACTAAAAAGTCATTCCTCTTCTTTCATCGAAGCTTTCATCTATTCTCCGCATGTCTTTTATTTATTTTCTTAAAGGGAATTTTGGGGTGTTTTTGCCTTGATGATTCAAAAGAATCATGTGGCTGCTCTTTTCTTGGCCTCTATATTTTACCCTTGACGCTTGTTTTCCCTTTTTTTTGGCATCTAAAACCAAGGTCAGAAGGTACTTGTGAACTTAAGAATTTGATTAAGGAGAATGAATACTAAAGAATTGAACAACTAACTATCGGACTGATATTTGTTGATATTTAGGGATTTGTATTTCTCCCACATAGCTAAGTTATTAATTTTGAGGAGTATTTCTCCCATATTGCTAAGTTAATAATTTTGAGGTACCTTCCAAGTCTATATAATAGAGGCCTCACTTTGTTATTCATTCATCCCAAAAATAAGAGGAAAATATTAGAGAGTTAAGCAATTATTTTTCTCCTATTATAAAGAGAGAATTTTAATGTTTTCTCCTTTATAAATAGAGAGTTTGTAACTCCTATTATTTTATTATAGTAAAATTCTTCTATCCTTGCCCGTGGTTTTTATCCTAATTTGTTTAGGGATTTTTCATGTAAATCTGTGTGTTCTATTGTGTATTTTATCTTACTTTATCTTTATTTTCTCAAATTATTAGCTGTGATTTTACTCTATCAGGTTCATATTTTTCTACATTTGGTATCAGAGTTTGGTTGGCAAGAAATTCCTTAAAATTTCTGTGGTTGCAGCTCAGTCTGATCTTTCATATTAGAAAAGGGTTTTGAGGTTTTCTTGGTGCAAAAAAGCTTGTATGGAGTAGTAAGAACACTTACAATTTAGGGAAGGTTCTGTCTAAGGAGATTGGTACTTAAGAGGTCCGCTTGTCACCCTCCAGTCTTTCCTGGGAACTTACTTAGTGAGTTGTGTTCATTACTGAGGTTCATTTTACAAGCTAAAAGGCACCGTTTGTGATAGAAGCAATGGTGGAAAAACTTGAGATTAAAAAGTTCAACGGGAGTAATCTCTCACTGTGGAAATTAAAGATAAAGGCTATATTGAGAAAAGACAATTGTCTTGCGGCTATCAGTGAACGACCGACAACATTCACAGATGATAATAAGTGGAACGAGATGGATGGGAATGCTATTGCAAACCTTCATCTGGCACTTGCAGATGGGATCTTGTCCAGTATAGAAGAAAAGAAAACGGCAAAGGAGATTTGGGATCACCTCACTAGACTATACGAGGCCAAGTCATTACACAACAAAATTTTTCTTAAGAGGAAACTTTACACCTTAAGAATGTCAGAATCTACTTCAGTGACAAAGCATCTTAATGTCTTGAATACTCTATTTCTCAACTCATATCTTTTGGCTATAAAATAGAGTCATAAGAACGTGTAGAACTTCTACTCCAAAGTCTACTTGATTCGTATGATCAACTCATCATCAGTTTGACAAATAATGTTGTTACCGAAATTATAGTCTTTGATGATATAGCAGTCGCTATTCTTGAAGAAGAAAATCGGCGAAGGAACAAGGAAGACAAGAAGGCAGGTTCACAACAGGTGGAAGCCTTGATGGTGATGAGATGGAGATCAACAGAACGTGGCCCAAATGGGAGTCACAATCATGGTAGACCAAAATCAAAAAGTAAGAAGAATTATAAATGCTACTATTGTGGTAAGAAAGGTCACCTGAAGAAGGATTATTGGAGTCTGAATAATTCCAATCCTCAAGGGAATGTGGCATGCACTTCGGATGATGGAAATGTATTATGTTGTGAAGCAGCAATATCAACTGAGAGCACGAAGAGATTTGCTTATGTATGGCTTCTTGATTCAGGAGCAACTTATCACATGACCTCTCGAAGAGAATGGTTCCATCATTATGAACCTATCTTAGGAGGATCTGTGTATAGTTTTGAAGATAATGCCTTAAAGATCATAGGCATTGGAACCATCAAGTTGAAGATGCACGACGGTACAGTCCGCACTATTCAAGGATTGTGACATGTGGAAGGTCTGAAGAAGAATTTGTTATCTCTGGGACAACTGGATGATCTTAATTGCATCATCAAAGTTTCGAAGGGAATCATGAAGATTAGCCGAGGAGCGCTTGTAATTATGAAAGGAGAAAAAATTGCTACTAATTTGTATATATTTTTGGGAGAGACTGTGCATGAAGCAGAAGCATCTGTTGCTTTAAGTAGTTCGAGCGAGAGATCTGCAATGGTGTGGCATCAGAAGCTTGGACATATGTCTGAACAAGGCATGAAGGTTCTTGCTGAGAAAAATCTACTTCCTGGTTTCACAGAGGTGTCATTACCCTTTTGTGAGCATTGCATAACAAGCAAGCAGCATCGACTACAGTTCAATACATCCAATTCTAGAAGCAAGGATGTTCTAGAATTAGTTCACTTTGATGTATGGCAAGCACCAGTTTCATCACTAGGAGGAGCTAAGTACTTTGTGTCATTCATCGATGATTACTCTAAGAGATGTTGGGTGTATCCTATCAAGAGCAAAGGAGATGTATTTGTAGTTTTTAAAACTTACAAAGCGCGGGTTGAACTTGATTCATGCAATAAGATCAAGTGTTTGAGGATAGATAATGGAGGAGAATACACATGTAATGAATTTGATAGCTTTTGCAAGTAAGAAGGCATCAAGAGACAGTTCACTACGGCATACACTCCTCAACAAAATGGAGTGGCAGAGCGGATTAACAGAACTCTGTTAGAAAGAACTAGAGCAATGTTGGGAGCTGTAGGCCTGAATAAGGCATTCTGGGCTGAGACAGTTAACACTGCCTGTTATGTGATTAACCAGTCTCCATCTATAGTAATTGATCAAAAGACACCGATGGAAATGTGGACTGGGAAGTCAGTTGATTATTCAAACCTCCATATATCTGGAAGTCTTGTGTATGTGATGTATAATACCCAAGAAACTACAAAGCTGGATCCAAAATTCAGGAAGTGTTTGTTCTTGGAATATGCTGATGGTGTGAAGGGGTATCGCCTGTGGGATCCCACTGCCCATAAGGTTATAATCAGTAGGGATGTAATCTCCTTAGAAGATAAATTGAAGGGAGAAGATGATAACATTTCAAAAGAAAATTCAGAGACTACAACTATACAGGTAGAGAGAAAGTCTATAGAAGAAGATTCTTCTGAAGCAGCACTAGAGCACGAAGAGGAAGAACCAGTCGAGTTTGAAGAGCCAGCCGAGTCTGAAGAGTCAGAACTTGGAAAGGGAAAATGTACAAAATCTACACCAACCTGGCAGAAAGATTATGATATAGGCAGCAATGTCGCATACTGTCTTCTAACTGAGGAAGGGGAGCCATCAATTCTCCAAAAAGCAATGAGCAGTTCAGATGCATCTCAGTGGATGGCAGCAGTGCAAGAAGAGATGGAAGCTCTGCATAAGAATAAGACTTAGGAGCTTGTGCCACTACCACAAGAAAGAAAAGCCATTGGCAACAAATGGGTCTTTAAGATCAAAAGAAATAGTGATGATCAAGTGGAGCAATTTCGTGCAAGAATGGTGGTGAAAGGATATGCTCAGAAGGAGGGGATTGACTTTAACGAAATATTTTCTCCCGTGGTTCGATTAACAACTGTTCGAGTAGTCTTGGCGATGTGTGCTACATTTGACTTACATCTAGAGCAGCTAGATGTGAAAACAACTTTTCTTCATAGAGATCTTGAGAAAGAAATTTATATGCTCCAGCCAAAAGGTTTTGAAGAAAAAGGAAAGTGGAACTTGGTTTGTAGGTTGAACAAATCTCTATATGGTCTAAAGCGGGCACCGAGGTGTTGGTATAAGAGATTTGATTCCTTCATCATGAGCCTTGAATATAACAGACTTAATGCAGACCCTTGACATATTTCAAGAGGTTTGGTAAAAGTAATTTTATTATCTTACTGTTGTATGTAGATGACATGTTGGTAGCAGGTCCCAACAAAGATCATATTGAAGAACTAAAGGCACAATTGGCTAGGAAATTTGAAATGAAGGACTTGGGACCAGCAAACAAGATTCTAGGGATGCAAATTTACCGAGACAAAAACAATAGGAAGATTTGGCTTTCTCAGAAAATTTATTTGAAGAAGGTCTTGCAACATTTCAATATGCAAGATTGTAAGTGAATTTCTACCCCACTTCCTGTTAGTTTCAAATTATCTTCCACTATGAATCCTAGCAGTGAAGAAGGAAGGATGGAAATGTCTCGAGTACCGTATGCATCAGTAGTGGGGAGTTTAATGTTCGCGATGATTTGTACACGACCAGAAATTTCACATGCAGTGGAAGTAGTAAGTCGGTACATGGCGAATCCTGGCAGAGAGCATTGAAATACTGTAAAGAGGATCCTAAGATATGTTAAGGGAACCTCAGATGTTGCATTATGTTATGATGGATCAGACTTTATTATCAGAGGATATGTTGACTCAGATTATGCAGGTGATTTTGATAAAAGCAAATCTACTACAGGGTATGTGTTCACACTTCGCGTGAGTGGTATCAAACGTAGTCGGTGGCGACATCAACAAGGAATATGTAGCAGCTACACAAGCTAGTAAGGAAGCAGTATGGTTGAAAATGATGATGGAGGAACTCGGGCACGAACAAGAGCATATTCCTCTATTCTGTGACAGTCAGAGTGTCTTGCATCTCGCAAGGAATCCAGCTTTTCATTCAAAGTCAAAGCACATACAAGTCCAGTATCACTTCGTTCATGAAAAAGTGGAAGAGAACACTGTGGATATGCAGAAAATTCATACTAAAAACAACTTAGCAGATTTTTTGACGAAGGTAGTTAACACTGATAAATTTATTTGGTGTCAATCCTTTAGTGGCCTGATAAAAGCATAAGCATCATGGAAAGGCAAGGAAGAAAGAACGGTGTGAAGATCTGACTGATCCTCAATCAAATCTTCAAGTGGGAGATTGTTGGAATTTAGGGATTTGTATCTCTCCCACATTGCTAAGTTATTAATTTTGAGGAGTATTTCTCCCACATTACTAAGTTAACAATTTTGAGGTACCTTCCAAGCCTATATAATAGAGGCCTCACTTTGTTATTCATTCATCCAAAAAATAAGAGAAAAATATTAGAGAGTTAAGCAATTATTTTTCTCCTATTATAAAGAGAGAATTTTAATATTTTCTCCTTTATAAATAGAGAGTTTGTAACTCTTATTATTTTCTTATAGTAAAATTCTTCTATCCTTGCATGTGTAACTCTTATTATTTTCTTATAGTAAAATTCTTCTATCCTTGCATGTGGTTTTTACCCTAATTTGTTTAGGAGTTTTCTACGTAAATCTGTGTATTCTATTGTGTATTTTATCTTACTTTATCTTTATTTTCTCAAATTATTAGTTGTGATTTTACTCTATTAGGTTCATATTTTTCTACAATATTGAGGTCTGATGTTAATAATTTTTCCAGCATTTGCACATGGATAAAAGTTGCATTGCTAACCGTTTAGGCTTGGAAGCACAAAATTCTTTGATAGGTTATTCTGTCAGCCCGGCAATTCAGACCATCTTCAAAACTGCATGTTATCCCCGTTAACATCTTTGCCGCTCTAAATAAAGAATTTTTTTTATCTAAACTCTATACATACACTACAACAAATAAAATGATACGTATTATGAATATTTTATATTTTAATATTAAATTAGTAATTTTGATGTATAAACTAATGAGCCTAACTTTCCTTTTGCTCGAACTAAATCAGTACCCATCGCGGTGGAGGTGCTGCATAAATTGGCATTGACTTACGGCAGAGTTACTCGTACATATCCATGGAAATATACTGCCTACTCCTATTTATACGAGACTGGAAACCCATTTCCATATTTATAGAATTTTGGATAACCCTTGATTAACTTATTCCCTAGTATATGATGATTCTCAAAATAATAAGGTGGACCAGAGAAATCTTTAAATGGGTTGAATTCTGGTGGTGAGCTGAACTTGGCATTGAGCAAGGTTTCCCATTCTAACTCAATATCAAGTGGAGGAATAATGTAATTTAGTAAGCCGGAAATAGAGAAAAATTGTATTGTCTTCACTTTTTTTCTTTAACATCAGAAAAGCTCAATTAATTTCTAATTTTGCAGGTTCGTTTTACTGAAATTTCTATGTTTCATAAATTAAAAAAATAATAATAATTTTAATTTAATTAATAAAGATATTTATTCATGCCATATTAAAGATATAAGTAATAAATTACCCACACTCTAATCAAATTAGGAACTGTTTTTTCGGATATAGATTTATCCTTATTCATTTCCGTCAACTCAGGAATTACAATATTTGATCGGGATAGAGTCCGAATGGCTCCATGGCCATGGATAAGTTAGTTCTTTTTTTTTTTTTTTTCTTATCTTTGACCTTATTAGACCTAATTACCCCTTGCCTCTTTCTCTCAGAAGCCATCTCATAAGGAGAATTAAGATCCAATTTTATGTATAATTTATCTATTTAGTGGAATCAAATTAAATTTAAAAGTAATTATGTGCAAAACTGAGTGCTTTGTACTACTGCTGAAATATAACAAGAATTCTTAATAGAATAATCTTTGGAGTCCAGTTCCCTGATACTTTCTCATCCGGGGAAACAAATTAACGTTGCGGCGGGGATTCAAGCATATGGGCTAAAACAGGTCGAACAATAATAGAGGAAGCTAAAAGTAGACAGGTTTGATGATTCAAAGTACAAAGACATGGTTTTGAGAAAATAGTAACATGTATTTTCATTCTATTATAATTTCTGATCATTGTAGTACATAAATATAATTCTCCACAAAAAAAAATGATATAATTTTCTCTTTATAATCCTATGATCCATATTCACGTCTAGAGTGAAAGTATTACAATATTTCTTTTGTACAGTTGAATCTCTTGAATATAATTCTTCTTATTCTTTTCGCATGTGTAGGTTTTTTCGTTTTTTCTCGGAGGTATCATCATAAGATCAAAAACCAAGGAGTTTGAAGCCAAAACAACACGAAAAAGAAGACCCGGTCAATCTATTTGTGCTGCTTCGGTAACTTCGAAAGACCTAATTCTTGGAGAACACAAGCCAAATAATGTTCTTATCCCCTCTGAGTTTCACCATGCATATATGTTTTCTTCTTTACTTGTTTCTCTGGCTTTCTATAAACAGCTCAATCCTCTACCTTCTGATCCTTTCACAATTCGCAGCCTCTTGCATGAGGAAATAAACATACTGCAATAAGATCAAAAACCCTTATAAGTTTTTGAGGAGAGGGATGATTGAAAAGTTCATATAAGAGAGAAAAAAGAAAGAGAAATAATCAACTTACCCCCATGGGACATCTCCAACAAGCATCCAATCGCCATCTTTGTCTTCATAAGTAGGAGCGTAGTCGGATCCATTGTACCCTTCTCTCTCAGAATACTCACCTGTAAAAATCCAAACCAAACTCGTTTAAAATTAAGAAAGCTATTAAAACCCAACAACCCTGGCTGCTTATATCATATAGGTAATTTAAATGTATAATCCTTACCAATTTTTAGCTTGAACATATTTTCCAATGCCTTGAGGAGTTCTGGGTAGCTGTTATACACCTTAATATCAATCTTTCTTAGATACGGAGCTCCATCCACACTCACTTTAACGTACATACCAGCACCCTCACCCTCACTTTGCTTCGTTTGGAAATAATTTTTCCTGTAAGATCTGATTGGCGGCCACCCCACTACTTGTGCCCTGTAAAATCATTAACCAACGCAAACATAAGTTAAACTTTTTCGATCGATCCATCAGCTGATTTATTTGTTATATGGTTACGGAATTAATAACTTACTTGGCAGGAGATGCACAATGTTCTTCATCATTTTCAACAATGGATCCACTAGTGATATTGCTTCTAGTCCTAGACTCCTCCGATAATTCTGGTGAAGCTCTTTTAATTCCTCTTGTTACACTAGATGTGGGTTGTTTCTGATCCGGCTCATCGCTTCCTGGCAACCCTAATCTTAGCTCTGTTGCCTTTAGATTGAGATCTCCATGGTATGCCATTTTCTATGAATCTTGATGACCTTCAGCTACAATTGCTATGGTATGAAGCTTAAAGTACCCTTTTTGTTGATTTTTCCAGGAAACTAGTTGTTGATCGAAAAGAAACTGTTGCGTTTGGTTGATGAGAAAAATGCAAGTGGAGAATTGTTTTTATAGGGTTGATTTAGCAAAGGGGACAACATCTAGGTGAGTTGTTCTCTTCGTGCATGAATTTCATTGATTACAATTGATAATATCCACATGATCCCTAGCCTCCAACAATTTCAGAATCCCCCTTACAAAAACTTTATGTTTTCAATTATGGCCTCATCTGAAATGTAGTTCTATTCTTTTAAGTTCTTTTAAAATTGATCTCAGACTTTCTTGTAAATATTTTATATTATAAAGTTTTGGCCCTTGTAAATATTATGATAAATTCTGAACATGAAATTTTTTCTTTTAGTCCCTTGTGAAGCTCACCTAAATTTCTGGCTGGGCCACGTGTCTTCTCAACACGCGCTTTACCAATAGGGCCTTGTAAAAGGGACCCAAGAGAACGCGCGCGTGTAGAAAAATGATTAATGTAATTGGACAGCAACAGATCTGGTTGCCTGTCACTCAGGAACCTCATAGAGTTTTGATGCTGTAGGTAAGGGGGACAAAGGGGAGACAAGCAAAGCCGACGGTATTCAAGACTGTGGACCAGGAATCAACGGCTTTGATTTGATGTCATCAGAAGCGTTGGATTTTGATGGGAACATAAGCATGTGACCCAGAGGGTGGCTCCGACGTGTATGTTATTGATTGGAAAGGCATGTCCATGTGGGTTATTTTGATTGATGGGACCCTTTTCTTTTCTTCTTTTTCAGTTAATTTATTCGCAGAAATTACAAAATTGCCCACTTTTTCTTAACAAGAAATTTACAATTTGTTTTATATATTATATAATTCTTTATAAATTACCTTACACCCTTACCATCTTGGGATGAAATGTGTTAGATATATTTTTAATGACTTTTAATTTTAACTAATTTCTAATTAAATATAATTTATACAATCAAATATATATATCTGCAAAGTAGTTACATTAAATTTATTTAAATTATAAAGATAATTTAAATTTATATCAATTAAAGACATTTTTTTTATTTTTTCTATTTATGTAAAGATAAAATCAAATGATTTATTACGAATTCTTTTCGTCACATACTAACAAACTCTTTTTAACAAAAATGACTAAAATATCTTTAAAATATATATAATCAGAGTCTATAAATAAAATATTTTTTTTCTTTCTTTTAAATTTAGAAATCTTATGTCAAACTTATTATTGAGTAAAATTTAAAGTGCATAAACATATCAAATTATAATTACAACTAAAAAGTGAAACTCCAACGAAAATATGCTTCAGTGGTGTAAAGCTAGCATTTTCTTTCTACGACGCTCCTACACATTTTATTTTCTCCCAAAATATGCAATTTACATATATAATTAGAAAGATAAAAAAAACATATAGCCGAAAAAATAAAATATTATCATTTAAAATAATTTAGTTAATTACAACCAATTCCAACAAAACTCGACATGTTCAAATTAATTTTTTAGGAAAAATTAAAATTAACGAAATAGAAATTAATTTTATTATGGAAAATTTAAAATAAAAAATATTATTTAATTAGAATTAATCTCTACATATTTTAAACACTCTGTTAACAATCCCAAGAAAGAAAGATAATGGGATTCATTCAATATTATATATAGAAGTATGTTCCCACATTATTAACTGAGCGTACAAAAAAAACTCGAAACTCGAAACTCGAAAATATATAAGGTAAAATGGGATTCCCATATTTCAACAACAAGGCTTACGCACATGTGCTTCATAGACTCCATTACCAACGACTTCCACAAAATCGTCAGTTAGTTAAGTCATGTGGCGTACAATTATCCGACAGTTCAATTTAAATTATTTTATTGGTGTCTAAAATAGTTTTAATTAATATCTTTTCAATTTAATAGTATCAATGGAGTTGATAGATATGTTTACCAAACACCTTATATCACATTAAAAGGTTTTTTATTTAAAAAAAAAAAATTAAGTATTTTATATCTTTGATTATGTTGACCAACTCTCTTTTTTAGTTTTTATTGCAAAATTTGTTACAATTTTTATCATTTAATATATTAGTTAAAATTGAAGAGAGACGCGTTGATGTGGCATCTAAACTTGCTTTAGCTACCAAAAAATGAGTTGGGATTTACCTATATATCACTTGCGGAAAAGAAAAAAAATAAATATCAACACTTTCGTTTCTTTTCTCTTTTTGTCACAAAATATCACACTTTCTTTCTTTATTTCTTTCTTGGGGCTGAGCGTTCAGACTTAAATTCAAATTCAAACTAGTTGTTTATTTCATATAACTGTTATTATTATTTTTATTATAAAATTAAATTTATAGATATAATTTAATTAATTATTCAATATTTAATATTAACTATAATAATCTTAAAAATAATATTAAATTAATTATTTTTAAATATCTTTAATTTTTTTAAAAATATTTATTTATTAATATTATCTTTAAATTAATACTATCAGCAAATTATTCTTAAAGTATTTACTTATTAATTCTAATATTATATAAATTAATACTATCAATATAATTCACATTATTATTTTTTTTTAAATTAGAAATTATTTTAAATTAATGCTGGATGATCTTCTTGGCATAAACACATCTGCTAAGAGAGGCGAGAGTAATAGATGGATTAAAATTCAAGCATATAGGATATGGCAGGTAAGCGGGAGTGTGAGATAGTGTTCAGCGGCAGTTACAAAATTGTTGGCGGAGAAGATGGCGTTGCCTTATATGATTTGGCTTCTTTGGGTTTAAATGGAGAAATCAAGGGAAAGACAAGGGGATCCTTTTTTTAAATAAATTGAGATTTGGAAGTGGTGATTTAGTGGAAACCAGGAATCAGTTTCTTAGACCAAATTTTATTATTATTTTCTTAAAGAAAGATCATGTTATCCCTTTTGATTTTTGAGAATGAAGGAGTTTCAATAGTAATTTATAGTATAAACAAGATTTTCAAGAAATGAAAAGAAAAGTAAAGAGAATGGATGCAAAAAGAACAATTACTTTTTATTAATTTTTTCTGATAACACGTCAAACTTTTTATTTAATTATAAATAGAAAGAAAAAAAAAAACTAATATTTGAGTTGATCTATCCAAACTTTTTGTAGGTCCAACTAAATATATTAATATAAGCAGCCACATAAGCAAATGAATTGAGATTTAATTCTTTTTTCTCTAAGATGCTAAAGTTTATTGAAATTGCAACTGATTTCCATAATGTGAATTAAGGGCCAAAGCTGGTTTAAAAAAACGTTAAGATTAATGTGAACAGCAGAGATGCATTAAAAGTGGTACATGAGTTTGATTGTCACTTCTTCAAATTCTCGTCCACAGATTGTAGAAACAGAAGTTGTCATGACAGGGAAATTGAGGTAGCAATGAGAATGCATGTCCTATAGAATGTGCCGACTGAGACCTTCGACGTACGTACGTGTTAATTTCCCATTTAATTAATGCTATGCACATCACATGGAAATTAGTAGTTTACAATACAAGGTCATAGTAGCTGTTCATATTAAATTTTCAGCATAGCTTTCGTCTTTCATATGGTTTATACTTTTCCAAATGTGTGGCCATTGGTGGCCTGCCTAATGCTTTATTTATTTAGATATCTTCCTGATAAAGACGATTATACCATCATTTTATTGATTCTTGAAATGAATTACTTTTTTTTTTATACAATATTCATGGATCACAGACCATTTTTTTATTTTGTTTCTTTTATGAAATATCACAGATTTTATACCCGTAAATCAACTCTTTTTCTAACCCGTTTAAAACAGTTGCGCATGCAGAGATAAATGCAAATAATTCAAGCATTCTTTGTAATGGTTTGTTTGTAATTGTATTTTCCCATTTACTTATAATGAGTTTATTTAGACATTATGAGTGTTCTTTTCTAAAGTTGATGGTTCTTTTCTTAATTGTTAGAGAATTTTTTTAAATTGTATTGGTCTTTCATGGTTTTTTATTAGTTTTAACTTTCAAGGCTTTTGTCTTTGAATTCAATAGCCTTGTAATCCTCATTTCTCTTGTAAAAGAAATTTTAATTAAATATCTTATAAAAGTTGCATATTTTATTATAGTTTACATGTAAAATTAGATGTACTTTTTTTACCTATGTATAATGTATTTCAGTCTTTCATTAAATAATAAATGATACATATAAAATATTTTAGTTATAAAATTTAAAATATATCTTACTATTCTTATTTTATTTATTTGATATGTGGAAAATAGTTAATAATTATCCAAAATAATAAAAATTGAAAAGAAAATCCAACTGTTACCCGAAATAACGACTTACCAGGGACCAACTACAACGGGGATTGACTGGAAAACAGATGGGAGTCAAAGGGAAAAAAGGCGTGTTATAGTTTATCAACAAGTTGCTAAAAGAAAAGCACTTCGTGGACAGACAGTGCTGCTGCCTTATTCTGGCAGTGGGCACACAGCCGCGGGCTCTGCTAGTTAGTTGGAGATCAAATCAGCAAAACCCAACTATGTTTGCTGGTCACGAATGTACCTTCGAAGGTCTGAGCACAGCGTAAGTATGGTAGGCCATTTCTTCGAAGCCTAACGTAACACGTATATATTATGAACTGCGAAATATGACAGCAGAAGAAAATGGGGGAAGAAACAACTCAGAGACGCCTTGCAAAAACTAAAAGGACGGGCAGTGGACAGAAATCACAACACAACTGTTGAACCAACCCGAAATGGAACAAGCTGGCTGGCATAATTTTTTAGTGAGGGTATCCACACTACACTACAAAAGGGTCCACACACCTTTTGTTCACAACTCCTAATTAACTACACACAGATCTTGGCGTCGTCTGCTTCTATGGCAATTCCCTCTTCTTCCATCCTCCTACTTAACTCCACTCCATTATTTTGTACTGCCCCTCTCTTTACATCTTCTCCTCCACTTTTATTTTATTTTATTTCTTCTAGCAATTTATATATAAATATAAAAAATATATATCTTTTAAATTTTACTAGAGTACCATTGTATTTTATATGTTCTTCCAGTAAATATAAATTGACAATAAATTTATATGTAATTTTTAATTATCTGTACAAATTAAAATTTTATAATTATAGTACTACTAATTAAATTATAAAAGCAAATAAAAAATTTAATAAGTAAAATAATTTAATTAATTAATAATAATTAAATATTATATATAATTAATTAATTTAATATTTAATTATATTAATAAATTATTAAAATCAAGATGATATTAATATTTAATCATATTAATAAATTATTAAATCAAAATGATATTAAAATATTTATGAACTTATATAATACCACATATAAGAGAATGAATTTTAATTTTTAAATTTAGCATAAAATAAAAGGATTGAGAAAATTTGGAAGATAAATCATTATATACGACATGCTTATGCTGCACCCTACCAGGTGGGTAAGTCTGCGGCTTTTGCGGGGGCAATAAATACAAATTCTAGAAAGAAAAATAAAAGGCTTCAAATCAGTGAAATGCACGTGTGATGAGTATAATTTTGATAGCGAGATGTGGGCCTATGAGGACACGTGGTTTGTTATAAGATTGTAATATGGACTTCCTAGGCCCAAGAATAGTAGTGAACCAAAGCCCCCACCTGTGGGTTTTTTCCGCTGTCTAATATTTTTCCCCCTATTGTCTGCTTCAGCTTTATCCTTTGTCTCCTATGTCCGTACGCCTTCCCCTATGCTCCATTAATCAGTAATAATCAGCCACCGTCTCCCATTGCACTGCAATGCACAGAATCCCAACCATTTTTCCATTTAACGCAAATCTACTCAATTTTAATTAGGCTAGTAAATATGGAGGATAATGGGTCTAACTTACAGTAATACGATTTGAGATTTCACCTAATAAAATAGTTTTTTAACGTGGCATTTTATGAGAATTATAATATAATTTTAAAAGAGAAAAATAGAAAAATTACAAATACAGTAATGAGAAGCATTGCTATATGTAGTCTACAACCTGCCAAGTTTGTTACAACAGAAAACCAGCTGGCTAACTAGAAGATAAAGTAAGAAAAGTAAATAATAGAATATCCTATGCTACATTCTTTGCTGTAATTCCTATTGTGAACTGCTGCAATGGTGCTACACTGATGTTGCTACTGCTACACATTGGATGACTATTGCTGCACCAATTTATCATAGGTCATTCTGCACATAATCAAGGTTCTTGTATATTCTATAAGAACCCCCCCCCCCCCCCCCCACCAAACTGGAGCATATAAATTTTGTATGCCGAGTTTGGAAATTGCAGAGGCAAACGCTTGAGGAGAAAGAGGCTTGGTGAAGCAATCAGGCAACTGATTAGATGATGTAATGGTAGCAAATAAAAAAGGCTTTGCTGAATCTTCTCTCGAACTATGTGACAATCGATCTCAATATGCTTGGTACGCTCATGGTATACTGGGTTATGAGCTAATTGTAGAGCTAAGGCATTGTCACAATAAACATTGGCTGGCTTAAACTTTTGTCCGAGATCATTAAGAAGATATTGCAACCATTGAAGTTCACATGTTAGATTGGCTAAGGCTTGATATTCTGCTTCCGATGATGACATAGAAACAATAGATCGTCTCTTTGATTTCCAGGAGATGAGTGATGAGCCAAGAAACAAACAATACCTAGAAACAGATTTCCTTGTATCACAACAAGTTGCCCAATATGAATCAGAAAATGCTTTTAGTTGAAGATCTGAGGAAGAAGAGAAGAAAATTCATGTTACTGGGGATCCTTTTAAGTATCTCAGAACTCTATTTATAGCTTGTTTCCATGGGACAATCTAAGAATTGAGAGAGTTGTTGTACTGCATAGGATAAGTCAGGTCTAGTGGTGCAAAGATAAAGCAGTTTCCCTACAATTCTTCTATAATAAGAATTATCATTCAAGAGAGGTCCATCATCCTTTTTAAGCCTGGTAGAAGCTAGCATAGGTGTAGGAGTAGAATTTGCTTCTAAAAAGCCAGTCTTAGTTAAAAGGTCAATAGCATAACTCCTTTGGCATAAATTAATTCCTTTTGTCGATTTGACTACCTCTAAGCTAAGGAAGAACTTCAGGTTGCCTAAATCTTTTATTTTGAAGGCATCATTCAAATAAGACTTGATAGAATCAATCTCTTTTAGTAAATTACCGGCCAATATCACATCATCAACAAAGATAAACGAGGCAATAAAGGATTATGTGGTACCTTTGATAAATAGAGAAGGATCTGAGTGAGCTGACTTGAAACCTTGTTGGAGTAAAGCATCAGTCAATTTGTGATGCCACTGTCTGCTACCTTGCTTGAGTCCATAAAGAGATTTGAGCAGTTTGCACACTTGATTTGGCTTCTTTGTCCGGAATCCAGGTGGTACTGTTATGTAGACCTCTTCTGTTAGATCACCATGCAAAAATGCATTGTTTATGTCAAGTTGCTTCAGATGCCAATTATTTGCAGTTGCCACAACAAGCAAAGTTCTCACAGTTGTCATTTTGGCAACAGGTTAGAAGGTTTCTATGTAGTCTAGGCCTACCTGTTGAGTGAATCCTCTAGCTACCAACCTAGCCTTGTATTTTTCAACAGTTCCATCTGCCTTATATTTTATTTTGTATACCTATTTGCAGCTTATAGCATGTTTTTCAGGCGGCAATTCAATTAAAACCCAAGTTCCATAGTCCTTAAATGCTTTTACCTAAGATTCATAGCCTCTTTCCAACAATCTTGTTTAATAGCATCATCATAACAAGTTGGCTCATGTGCAAAAGATATGTTTAATGAAAAAACCTTACAGTGTGATGATAGTTGTTGATATGAGAGCACTTGGTTAAGGCTATGAGGAGAAGTGGTATGTCAGAGAGATGGGGGTAATGTGCATTGGTAATCTCGAAGATGTGTAAGCAAATAGGAGGTTCTAGTTGTTCTCCTCAAGTCTGGAAGGTCTTGATTAGTAAAGAGTGGTTCAGCAGTTGGATCATGTAGGATTGGTGATGTATGAGCAATATGTGATGCAGGTGCAGGTGTTTGTGAGGTAGGAGTTTGATTTGATGCATTTAAAAAATCATTCATATAATCAAAATCATCAAGAACAAAAGTAGAGATGGAAGATGAATGATCCAACTGAGTAGAATCACTTGTAACAGTCAACCCCTTATAAGGAAACCGATCTTCATAGAAAACCACATTTCTAGAAATAAAAAATTGTTTCGTTTGTCTATTATATAATTTATAACCCTTTATAGTAAGAGGATAGCCTAAAAAGACACATTTGATCTAAAGGTATCAATGGTAGAAGCAAAGCATAAACAGCCAAAGACCTTGAGATGGTTGTAAGTAGCAGGCTTGTTATAAATAAGTGAGAAGTGTGCGTTATTTTCTATTACTGGTGAAGAAATTATGTTTATTAGGTGCACAACATGTTCAATGTAGTCAAGCAAAAAATGAATGGGTAAATTTGACTGAAACCTTAAAGCTCTTGCTACATTGAATATATGTTGATGTTTGCGCTCAACTGTACCATTTTATTCATGAGTATAAACACATGTGATCTTATGTATAATTCCCTTTGAATCATAAAAGGCTGACATGTCAAACTCAATTCCATTATCAGTTCTTAAATTTTTTTACCTTTTATGAAAATTATGTCTCGCTGTAAGAATGAAATTTTTGTACCAATTGCATGTTATATGATTTGTTGCTCTTGTATCTATGATCCAGCTACTATTTAAAGTTTTAGAGGTAAAATAACATTTATGATAGGTGGCACCTGGTTTAGAGGGTACAAACTTAGTTGAAAGTGTGTTAACATGAGCAATAGTTGTAGGTGATGACACTGCATTTGCATTAGTTTGAATCAAAGCTACAATCCTTTGATATTGCTCCTGAGTAAATGGGAATTGACCTCCTGAATTGCTACCTGAACCCTTATGCTTTTCAGCTACAACTTCTTTACCAGAATTACTCATCACTTTATCTATAGTGTATTGCCCTGCCTCAACATGATTAGCATAGCTAGCATTTTCCGTCTTTAATTTGAACTAATATCTAAGTGGAAAACTATGTTTTTTGTAACAAATATCAATAGTATTGCCTTCTTTGCGCAATAATACAAACAGGTTTCTTAATTGAACCTCCATAGCTATATCCAGGTTTCTTAAATAGCTTATTGCCATAATTTGTGCCTCTGCTGTAGAAAATATTAACCTTTGTATTCACATTGTTCACTCTTGTTCCAAAGGAACCAGAAATATTGTACTGTGAGTTGGTTATTGCTACAAATACATTTGCCTCAGGAAAATTACTACTAGTGATCTACCTTTCATGCTGCAAGACCATTGAAAAGACTTTGTTGATTGGAGGCAATGGATCCATAAGCTTGATCTGTGACTTGACAACTGAGAAGTTCTCATTAAGCCCCTTTAGAAATCTGATCACATAATCATTGATAAACTTTAACAGCTTTTAAAGCATTGCAGCTACATTGAGGAGTGCAGGTGCACTTCGGAATAGGCCTAAAGCTGGATAACTCATCCCACAACATTTTTAAATGTGTATAATAATCATTAACCGAAAGGTTGTTTTGCTTAAAACCATAAATCTCTTCTTGTAAATCACATAATCTATGGATATCACTTTGTGAGAATTTATCTTTTAGATCTTCCCAGACATCAACTGCAGAATCAATACAAGCTATACTTTAAGCAATAGAAGGTGAAACTGCTCTATGAATCCAAGAAACAACTAAGTTATTACATCTTTCCCAAGCAGAATACGTAGCATCATCTTTATCAGGTGTCTTAATGGAACCGTCAACAAATGTAATTTTATTTTTAGAAATCAAGCTCATTCTCATAGATCTTACTCATGAGTGATAGTTTCCTCCGATGAGAATGCTAGGAACCATAACAAGAGACGGATTATCATTTGGATGGATAAAATATGGACTGGAAGGCATCTCCTCCTCCTTGACTTTGCTGTTGTTCGCCATGATGGCTGAGATCAATTAAGAAGAAAAAGAAAACTTGTGCAAGGAACGATAAAGAAAAAAATGATAGTTTTAAGATTAAAAAATTGGTTTGTTCACCAAGAAAAGAAGAAAAGGAAAGGTCAGAAGCATTCTTGCTCTAATACCATCATGAGAATTATGATATGATTTTATAAGAGAAAATGGAAAAATTACAAATACAGTAATGAGAAGCATTGCTATTTATAGCCTACAGCCTGCTAAGTTTGTTGCAACAGAAAACTAGCTGACTAACTAGAAGACAAAGTAAGAAAAGTAAATAAAAGAATATCTTATGCTACAAAACATAATATGTACATTCTTTTCTATAATTCCTATTGTGATCTGTTGCAATGGTGCTACACTGATGCTGCTGCTACATAATGTATGACTATTATTGCACCAATTTATCATAAGTCATTCTGCACATAATCAAGGTTCCTGTATATTCTATAAGAGCATTAACACTTCTTGAAAAAGTTAGAATTGGATTCTCATCTATCCTATTTTATTAATATATATTTCACAAAATTATAAAATAATTTTGTATTTCTCACTATTTTAAATTTAATAAACATTTACATGTAGAGATGTACTAAAGATATGAGTTTATTATCAGAAATTCACGTGATAATTTATATTTTTAGATAACATGATTGTATGACATAATAATAATAATATACCATTCTATTTTTCTTTTTAAGAAAACAATTACTTCTGAATGATGATTTTATAGCTGAACTAAGCAAAGAACATAATTCTTATGGAAGATGTCAATGAACTAGAAATTCTGTGGAGGAAGAAGTTGAGGATATTTGTCCCATGCGTGGCTAATTACATTTAGCTTGAGAATAAAACAAAAGGTTAGGTATCAATCTATGGTCAATTAACATTCACAACCATGACTTTGGAGTGGCCTGGTCATTGAATTGAAGAAAGTAGAGAATCAAAGATATAAGGATCGACCGAATTGAACAACGATTGAATTTAATTTTATTAAATATTTATATTTAGACTGTATAAATGTATATCTATTATAAGATACTTAAAACAATATATTTTTTATATGATCTAATATTTAAATTTAAAAAGGTTTATGAATTTCAAGAAATATTATTACCCACCAAAATTTAACATATCATTTTTATTGAATTTTTTAATTAATTTATCAAAAATTTAAAAATAAAAGAAATAGAAATGATATACTAATTAAATAGTCGATACATATTAACTAATTTATTATGTCTAAAATTTATAAATTATTATATTAATAAAACTAAAACTAATGAGTCATAAAATATTTATCACATAATTAATCCTCTAGTTTCAATTCGTTCATAATAACACTTCATAAATATTATTTCTGAATAAGAAGTATATTAGTTTGATTGGTGAAAGCATTTAGTGACTCTTTTAGACTTTAAATTCTTATTCTTATTCTTGTAAATGGGTTACCCGTAATTGGGTCACCAAATTATCGATCTGCCCAATTAAATCAATAGATATTTAGCGGATATATATAGAAAAGGGTGGTCTGCCTATATATAGTGCCGCCGGTCTTTCGATCCAACCGGCTAGGCCGCATCGGGCAGACAGCATCCTCTAAAAGCATTAGTAGACTTTCTCCATTACAAGCACACGTGAGGTTGAGGTCATCCCATAAAAAAGGACCCGCAGCATTAATAGGGGATGGATGATAGGAGCCCGAACCTAACACTGACAATTATGGTACAGATGCAAAGCGTTAAAACAAAGGATGGCCCGTTTTGGCATCAAAAAGAGGGACAAGATATCCGGCAAATGACCAAGCTCATATTACTCTCGGTGCCTATCTACGATCATCTCCCCTTTAATCATTCATTTCGCCTTTTCTTTTCTTTTTCCTCAAGAACTAAAAATTTTGAATTGTTGGCCACCGCCACCACGTCCACTCAATTTTTAGCTTTCGTTTATCTTCTCTTTGCCACACGAATGGTTCATGTCATTTTATTTACAATTAATGCGGCCTTCCCATCAGGATTTTCTTTTTATTTTTCTTATTGTATAGATGTATGTATTTATTTGATGCAGTCACATATGTGATTTGGGGGTTTGCATTATTGCAATTGGAATTGTATTAAAGATTTAATACAACCTGCATCAATGGTTTTATGTGATTTATCACATTCTTTCTTTTGTAAATATAATCTTATCGATAGAGATTTTGATTATCGTTCTTTTTTATGCCTACAAATTAATTAAGTTTATTGATCTGTTGTATGCTATATTATTAAACTTCATGGAATCCTGGGGAGATGTAAGGGCTCATCTTGTACTGTATAAACTTAATTAAATGCCCTTTATAATTCTCATTTTCAATTAACACGGGAAATTATATTTCAATATTTTCTTTAAAATGCAGCTAGACCTAGTCTAGTTGTTACTTGCATATGCATATGGATGGCATCTCCATATCCACCGTCAAACAAACATACTTCGGCTTGTCTTCTTGAAATTAAAGTATATCAGCGAGCCTATTGCCTCCTTATTACTAGCCCAAAACATTAAGTTTTTAAATAAACTTAGGATCTTTCGGTTGTTTAATTTGTCTGTCATATGATTGTTAAATTCTATAAGTTTTAGAGAGTCGTTTCATATAAATTTAGATACTTCAATTAGTAGTTTTCATATAAATAAATCTTATATATATTTTTAAACCAATGTATAAAATCCAATTTCTAATTTCCAACAGATTTGGTGTTTTAAATTTAGTAGACCGTTATTTCCGACCAAAGCCTATACACAAAAGTCCAAACAAAGAGTTAAAGATATTATAAAGTCCTTCTTTAAGTTGGAATTTTAAGCTTGTAATTGTATGTTTTTTCCTATAGATATGCAGACATGAGACCTAGAAACCGGAATCAGTAGACAACCTCAGTTCATTTACTTGGATATTATAATTCCTAGCTGATAAACATAAGATCTTTCACTATGTATTATATTAATCATTAAATAACGTCTCCTTACTGTTTTATTAGTTAGCCCTCTTGAACAAGAGATGATTTTACATATGCATGCATGTGCATTGATGATTATTTCTTAAAATACTACTATATATATATATAATATATATATATATATATATATATATATATATATATATATATATATATATATATATATGGTTCGTTAATAATTGACACCGGGAATTGCACCAAATCATTAAGAAATATAAATAAACATATGCTTTTACACAAGCTACTGGATAGTGAATTGTGTGAGGAATAAATTCGCGATTGAAACTGTGCACTTTCTGAATTATCTTTCTTTTCCCAGCCCCATGCATCCTCACTAGCTAGAACATACATTGACAGCAACACTGCACTGCTGATTGTGCACTCTCTGAATTATTGTTCTCTATTAAAATAACCTAAAAATGTAGATGTGTTCGATAGGTAGCATTAGAA
Source organism: Ricinus communis (assembly GCF_019578655.1). Taxonomy (NCBI): domain Eukaryota; kingdom Viridiplantae; phylum Streptophyta; class Magnoliopsida; order Malpighiales; family Euphorbiaceae; genus Ricinus; species Ricinus communis. The sequence continues at coordinate 5,778,548 of NC_063256.1, read as the reverse complement.
CAATGATAACTCCAATAAGTCAAGTTCTTAGGTACTAAGTAGTGCTTGTGAAGTGTGCATACGAAAAAGAAAAAAAAAAGGTGCATCTTTTAAGAACTCGTTCGAACGAGGTCTTAGTTTCTAGATACCTCAGCTCATAATAATGCTTAGAAAAGAACAAAAAGGAAAACAACTTGCACTAAAAAGTATACCAAGAAACTGTTATGATCACAAGAACCCATAGTACTTTTAGATGCAAAGAAGGGAAGAAACTTGCTAGTTTGATAAATCAATGCTTTCCAGCTATTTAGGATCCCTTTTTCTAGCTTCAAATTATGAGTTTTTTTTTTTTCCTTTTGTTTTGGTGAATTTTAAGTCATAACATGGCATAGGAGCAGGCTTGGAGAGCATAAAGAATCTATATAATTACATAGGCATCAAGAATCTATAAATTTACATAATATTTGATTTGGTTTTCTTTCTGGGTTCTCTCCTAAAGTCCAAACCCTACAAACTTTAAGAACATTTGACCCACAGTTTTTATTTATTGTCCTATGTGTATGTGTGTGTGTATATATATATATATATATATATAACCACCGCCCAAATGAATAAGTTATTACAGTAGCTCTGATCAATAATCATTGAATCATTAAATTCAATTATGCAAAAGGAATTATAAAAATAAAAAGATGGGCAAGAGGCTAATTATTAACAACATATACAATGATCACTGACATAGAGGTATTAGCAGTGACGATCATTTGGGGTTTGATGATATCATATAAAAATAAAACTAATGAAGGGTGATTGTGTTAAATATATATAATAGTATGTGTAGGGGAAACAAGTGTCAGGAATTTACACATAATCTTAGTGCAACAAGAGTGTAGATCTTCACTGATCGATGGAAGTTGCTATATATTAATATGTAACCCAAGAATAACACATTTTAATTAAAAAGAAAAATGAAGATGATGATGGTAAGTGGGCTGCCCTGCAGCGGCGCACATGGGAAAGGGTTAGAGAGTTGGGCGACACACAAAGCCCCCATTTCCCAACAAGTTCACATGCCCTTCCCCTTCTCTTCAATCTACTCACATGCCTTTTCTTTAACCCAATTTGGTCCCACCCTACCTTATACATTTCCCTTTTTTTAATTTTTCTTTCTTCAGATTTTATTTATTTTGTTTTTATACCTTGAGATTTTCTTTTTGTTACCATCATTTTTTAAGATTTTCTTTCTTACGTTTCATATATTCTACTAATATAGTTAAATAAGTAATACATATTTAATAGTTATATAATTTAAAATATTATATATATGTATAACCTTTACTATTTAAATACAAAACATTTAGATATATAGTACTCATCCGTCAATTAAGTATAGTACATAAAAAAATAATCAAAATTACTCTATTATAATATGAATACCTATTATTTATTGCACCATCCGGAACCCACCTCAGATAGCATTGCAATCCTTAATATGTAGAAAGAAAGAATAATTAATTAATTCTTGCTTTATGTCGGTTAATGCATATGTGGTTAAACTTTTCTTTTACCATAAAGAACACAATAATGCTTTTATATGCATTTATTTTTTCGTATGTCTTAAGATGGAGAAATTCCAATATATAGACCATAGACTTTAATATGTGTATTTATTTTTAAAATATATAATTATTGTATAAATTCTATATTTTCTTAGATTTTTATTTGATTTATTATATAAATATATTGATAAATATAATACTTTTAATTTAAATAATAATTTTAATCTTAAAAAATAGCAAGTTAATTAAATTATTTTTATAATCAAATAATAATCATTAATATAATTAATATATATATATATATATATATATTAATAAACTAATTATTCTTTTAATTTTATATAATATATTATCAACTATACTTTTAATTAAATTATTTAATTTGATTAATTAAGTTTTATATGTATAAATATTTTTAAATAAAAAATCTTACGAATCAAAAATATCAACAATAAAAAGATTATAACGATAGTCCAATATACAGGGAAAAACTAATTATCCCTTAAAAGTTTTTAATTTGAAAAATCTCTAATGTAATCAAAGTTTCATAAAAGATCTTACAGTAAATGGATAAGGGAAAGACTGCATAATCATAAGGTCGTCATCCTCATCTCTATTGCAATGGGTTTTAATAACAAATTAAACAATAAACCGAAACTAGATAAAACTATCCTTTAAGGGCTTTTAGCTTACAAAAATCAAAATTCATATGGGAACCAATAATATGAAGAACACCAATACAAAAAGACACTTAAATTCAGGGGCAGTACAAGAAAATATTCCAATTATACATTTAGCCAGGGTCCTCATATTTAAGCAAGCAGGCCATGTGTGCATGTATATATGGGGTCTAATTATATTTCATTATCTTTCATGTATTTTTTTCAAATGAAATGAATCTTTTTATGAATTTTAATTAAATATAATATTTTTCTTGTTGATTGCAAGATCTATATTTTTTTTATATATGTATACACAAATTCTCGCATTCAAATTTAACAAGATATTATACTTACAATTATTTCTTGTAAATTTTGTATTTTTTTTTTATTACGAAGAATAGGAAGAAGTTTCGAACTAGAAATTCTATTTAAATTGATAAATACATATATATAGTTAGACTAAGTCTATGGATGTAAATTTTTGTTTAATAATATATATATTATATAGACACACACAATTTTTGCAATGTAATGCCACTTCTATTGGTGGCTAGAAATGCAGAAAATGAACATGGGCTACATGTGTGCATGCAATTATAGACCAACAAAATACAGACTAACATACCACATATATACAAATTTCCTTGTATACCTAATAGCAAGACAGTTAAAAGTGGCTGTCAAACAATGGGTTCACATCTTCTTTATGCTCTATTACCCACATTTCCTTTTATATGGCCAGCTTAAAAATACACAATTGCATAGACAAGCTGTGCCTGCTTTTCCAAGCACCTGAGTGGCGTACAAGGATATCTAATAATATTGCCCCCTCGCCCACTAAATTAACTCAGTTCGGTCGCAGATACTTGTATGAATTAGGATATTTCCTTGAATTAAAGAAAAGCAGTAGAAGCATTTGGGACATAAATGAACAAAAGACGTTGTTCGACAGGTGAATAGAGAAAGTTAGATACAGATCGGATATCGCACTTGCATGATGATTTTATGTATTTTATTTTTGACGATTTCCAAAGCAATCTCCGATAATTACAGAAATATTTATTGAAACGAACAAGCAGGAACACTGGATAATAAGCCTATATGGAATTGCATCCAGTCTTCATTAATATAGTTGAATCTGCAAATGTTAGAGAAATGCAGAAAGGGATGTCTTGCAATTGTCATAACGAGCCAAATACTGTGTGCCACAGAACATGAATTTGGATCTTCAATTTCCAGGAACTTGGTAATTGACAGGGGCAGTGTGGGCAGGGCCACCTCTCATATTAATTTTTCTCATTAACTTTGATAACTACGTACTATCCATCCATCTCTCTCTCTCTCTCTCTCTCTCTCTCTCTCTCTCTCTCTCTCTCTCTCTCTCTCTCTATATATATATATATATATGCTCTTTATAACATTTCAGTACACTTTTGTCAATTAATATTATTCTTTTTTAAAATATCTATATAACAGCGATTTCTCCTTTTAATTAATTCTCCCTTACTTCATTTTTACTTTTTATTCTTTCCATTTGTTATATATGTATTTTCATTTCATACTGCCTGCTTATTAAAGTGAAATACTCCTTTTTTTTTTAAATTTATTTTAATCTTCGCTTGATTTATAAAGATATTAAGAAAATATATGTATAAATAATATATATAAATAATTTATATATCAGAATTTATCTTTCGAACTCCCAGTAATTACTTTTTTATCTCCTTCATCTACGTCGTCATGTATATTGAAGTCAGTCATGTATATCTAGTTTATATTTTATCTTATAATTTTTTATTTTAAATTGTAAATGTTGATAATAAATTTTTGGGTTTCGATTGTGGTTAAACTATGACAAGAATGAATTTCCAATACATAATTAAAATCTTCATAAATGATCCGTGCAAACGCACAGGATTTGGACTGGTCATCATAGGAATGTTTGCCAATCCATGTCCCAATCAAGGATGGTGGCTCTATTGGATCTATTCAGGCTAAATTGACTAATTCAAGATAATTTTACACTGTAACAATCAGCTTTTGAATTTACTTTGAAATTATTCCCTTCTGCACAAGGAATCTTGGTTAAATATATTGCTATACAGATTACGCTGTCCACCTAAAAGGTCTTCGTAAGGAAAATATAGTTACAAAGAAAAATAGAGAGAAGAAAGATTTACCTGATATTGTTTCTGTTCAAGTACACTTGGGCAATAGTGAATTATAGATTGAGAATTGAAGTTTTCTGATCCAATCATATGGCAGACTTACAAGACACAGCAGCCCTCTGCCATAACCAAACTCCTCTCTTCTGTGTTGACGGACAAAGGCTTCTACCAAGCAGCTCGTGGAAGCACTCTTCCTTGGCTCCTTCAATCCCAGTTTTCTACTCCCTTGATTGCTTCTTCTTTTAGTACTTTTCTTGGAAAGGAATATTTTTTTATCTCCTTTTTTATTTTACAATTTTTAAAAAAAAAAATTTACAAAAATACTAAATTATGAGTCGTCTATCATACATCTAGAACTCGATTTTTTAAAGAAAGCAATTCAATGATGAATTATATTAATTTTTTTTGGCAAATATTAGAATTAGAGATTACTGCAAGAATTAATTAATCAATTTATTGGTTTCATATCTTTTATTAAATTATTTTTAAAAAATTAATGGTTTAGTTAATTTTAATTTAATATTTTCTTAATAAATCAATATATTCAGGTTATTTTATTAGCAAAATGGATTGCTGGAACTTTTAGTTAATTCATTAATGTGATACGTATATAGTAAAATGAAAAAGCGCACTGTTAATAGAAAAATGTGCATATGAATGAATAGATATAAAGTACTTATTAAGTAAAATATGAGCTACCTAAAGTTAGAAAAAGAAAAAAGAAATTATATTTAAATGTTTTAATTTCTTTAATTTTTCTTTTGATACGTATAAAATTTAACAATTAAATATCTATCTAACTAATGGTTAAATCATTCAAATAATTATATACTTTTTCTAAAAATAAATATTTATTGTCTTTAGGATAATGTGACGACCATGTAAATCTATAAACATTAATTCTCTCTTTTTCTTGATGATCCAAGTGAGATTTTGATTTAAAAATCGTCAAAGTTTCTCAAAATTTGTAAGGCGCAGTTATGAAAGAGCAAGAATTAGCAGAAGGTGTTGGAAAGGTGAAAATGGGAAGAGCAGCAAACAAGCCACAAACCAATCATAACAACCCTAATATCACCACGTCGTACGTCACCTATTTACCAGTAAAGTTTCTAAAATTCTAGCTCAGACAAAAAGCTTCCACGTGGCAATAACCCAATAGGCCAAGAGTTTAAAATTACGAAGTGCCCCCTCCATCCACATTATTAATACCCATCAACCCCAACAAAACAGAACTCTTCCCTTTGTTGATTGAGTTGTTTGTATTATTATTATTGTTACCAATATTACTATATCTCATAAAAGTCACTGTTTCTTTTATCTCTCAAACATTTCAATAACACCAATTCAAGAATCATAACCCATTTAGCTACCTAGAGTTGGTACACAACCTACATGAGCTAAAGTTAGAGAGAGAGGGAGAGAGAGAGAGAGAGAGAGAGAATAGAAAAGAAAGAAAAGAAAGTGGGGTTAGAGAGAGAAAGGGAGAGATTGAGTTCTTGAAAGCTAGAAAGGCCAAAACTGATCATGGAAGTAGTAGAGCAGGCAGCAACAAAGATGGGTTTTGAAGAGACTGAACTGAGGCTAGGGCTACCAGGAAATGTTGGAGGAGGAGGGAGTAGTACTACAAATACTGCTAGTGAAGGAGAGGTGGCAAGAAAGAGAGGATTCTCTGAAACTGTGGATTTGAAGCTTAATCTTTCTTCGAAAGAACCAGGGATCGATCCAAATGACAATACTAAAACAATATCAAGAGAAAACAATCTTCTCAGCGCCGATGATCCAGCCAAGCCTCCAGCTAAGTATGTTATATTGCACGCTTCTTTTGTGATCTTATTTTATTTACTTCTTTCTTCTTTCTTTCTTTTTTTCTTTCGTTTTCTTTTCTTTTTATAGCATAACTGGTTAGGTAAGCCACGTCTTAGGCTAACCATATATGCTTCATATCTCTGTGTGTGTGTGTGTGAGAGAGAGAGAGAGAGAGAGAGGAAAGTACAGTTTCTGGCTTAACATACTGAAGTTAGATAAATTTACTGCAAGAACTGAAAAAGAGAACAGCCACATTCTTTGGCTAGTTTTCACTCCAAGAATATAAGTCTGCTAAAATTTCTTTTTTCAAGAATTAACTGTTTGTATGAACTATATTACCTTTATTTCCATTTTCTCTTTTTACCTACTTTAATCAGTATATAGAGAGTATAATATGATATGCTGCTGCTAGCAATAGCATTTCTTTAGCAGCCTTGAATTATTAGTGACAATTATAAAACGTGCAACTTTTCCTGATCATAGCTTGATCTTGTAAAATTGTGATAGTGATTGTAGGAAGATAAGACAGCATATGTATATAAAAAGAATTATTGAAGTTACTGTTAGTATATATATCTCATCAGCAGCAGTTTGATAATAGATCTTGTCCATATAAATTAAGAATATTTTCTGTAGAATATAGAAGGAAAAACCTTAATTATTTGAGATCTCACTGAAGGGGTATTACTCATACCAATAATTTCAGTATTACATGAATTTAGTTGGACAAGCAAAGGAACACACTGTGAACCCAGCATGTGTATACCTTTGTACTTCCCATACAAATTCCTAGCCTATTTTCATTTTATTTTTCCTTTAGTTATTTATTTAGATGTATCAATTTATTGACCTGTTTTGTCATTTCCCATAGATTTTGTTACCCTTTGGTAATTGAATATGTTTCTTTGTGGGAGTTAAGGAATTAAATGAAAAGGATTTGATGACTTATGCATATCACTAAATGAATAAAAATACAATTGAAATTTTAGGGCACAAGTAGTCGGTTGGCCTCCAGTCCGTTCATTCCGAAAGCACATGTTAACTGTGCAAAAGAGCAGCAATGAGGAGACTGAGAAGCTTGGTCTCAATCCAACCTTTGTCAAGGTTAGCATGGACGGGGCACCTTATCTCCGAAAAGTGGACCTGAAGATGTACAAGAGCTACCAGGAGCTCTCTGATGCCCTAGGAAAGATGTTCAGTTCCTTCACCATAGGTACATATATTAATTCTAATAATTTTTTTTTACAAAAAAAAAATAAATAAATAAAAACTGGGCCAGTTGAATTTTTAACTGTTGAGGTAGATTAGGCTAAAGGGCACTTGGCCAAATTATGTAAAATCTATAAATGTGCAAATCAATTTGACAGTTTATAAATATAACCAATTGATTTAGCTCTCAAGTGCCCAATTATTTTTTTCGTTTTGTTTTATAAAGGATCATTGAGCTAATTGTAAGTTGATATATGATTGAAGGGAACTGTGGATCCCAAGGAATGAAAGATTTCCTGAATGAGAGCAAGCTCATAGATCTTCTCAATGGAACTGACTATGTTCCAACTTATGAAGATAAGGATGGTGACTGGATGCTTGTTGGGGATGTCCCATGGAAGTAAGTTCCTTAATTATATTTAAAGTTCTTCCTTATAATGAAAATTCAACCTCTCACTTAAGTTTTTAATTAACATTTGTGTTGCTAATTTCAACCCAGGATGTTTGTTGAATCATGCAAGCGACTGCGAATAATGAAAGGAACTGAGGCGACTGGACTTGGTTAGTACACTAAGTTATCTTTATATATGATTAAAACAAGTACATTAACCTACCCTAGAAAGGGGGAAGAAAAAGAAAAAGGTTAAAACTTCAGAATCAGTTAACCTTATTATACTAATTAAGATGTTTAATAACTGTTTCTTAAAAGGTGATTTCGTTGTTTGCACTCTTATTTAGTTAATAGTTGACCTAAGTTTTTTATCATTTGAGTTAATTCTGATACAAGTTAATTAAAAAAATTGATACTGATGGCTTTCTTTTTCTTTTGGAATTTTCAGCACCAAGGGCCATGGAAAAACGCAAGAACAGAAGCTAAATGAGTGGCCAACCACAGCCTGCTCACTGTGAAGGGGGAAGAAAAATAGCTACTTGAAAAGCCCACAGATGGATTGAGCAGGTTGTTAGGGTTGTTTCTGTATTGCTATTAATTATAATACTATGGTTTGTTTTATATATTATAAATATATATACTTTATTACTATTTGTGGAGATATTTTGAGTGTTAGTTATTGTGGACAGGAACATTAATGACTTTTAAAAGTTTTAAGACCTGGTTATCATGTTTGGCTTGTTTAATTAGTGGTGTGCGTTAATGGTTTGCCTATTATTTAATGTACCTGTTGGTTGTTCTGCTTAATTTCCTCAGATTCTTTGAACATTATTTTATTCGTTTTGGTTTTATCTAGTTAATGCTTGTATTTCTTTTGTAATGTATGCTACAATTTAATTGCTATAATGCTGGTCATGGGGTAGACTTAGTAGTGGAAATGTCCCATGACCTTGTTGGAAGAGGAAACAAGATCATGTGCCTGTTCATGGAACATTTATGGATGCCCATTTCTTGATCTGTATTTTCTCTTCAGTATTTACAGAAAGGCTTCAGTTCATTGCTATAAATATAACAACAAGAAGGAATTTTTAGTTAAGAACAAAAAAGAGAAAAAATAAATAAATTTATTTACAATCTTCATATGGGACGTAAGAGTGTGCTTTTAAACTGGATTAAAAGAATGGATTAGTGATGCGTTTATCATAATCTAATCCAAATGCTACTGCCTGGTTAAAAGAAAAACAAAAGCCCCTAATTGAAATGATATGTTTCTTCACATGAACAATTTGTACATCCGACCAGCTGCTGTTGCCGTTGTATGTTTAATGCGTTGATGATCAGAATTTAGTGAAGGTCATGCTCGTTTCGCTGGCAGAAGTATTATATGATATTGATGGTGTCCCATTTCATATTAACTAAAAATTAAAAAGGATATAAGCCTTATAATTTAAATTTCAGACCTTCCTTTTTATATAAAGAATAACACTCATAATATCTTGGATCTAACATATTGCTGATGTCCATGCAATTTCCGATTCTGTTTTCTTATTAATTAACCAGAAAAATTAATTATTGCAGATCCTGAAATTGGAAAAGAATAGTTCAGATTCAGGGTGATAAAATAAAAATAGATTTGCTCAAAAGGCAACACAGGAGGAGAACATGTCAAAAGAAAAAACAATTTAAAAAAACACACACAGTTAACTAGTCACATGGAGTTTCCTTTTATGTGCTTTCGTTTTAATATGTGTTCTCTCAAAGGTCGTAGGATAGGAGATTTAACAATTCAAATTACAAAGTGAAAAAAAGAAAAGAAAAAAAATCAAAGTAAAGCAGCAGAATCTCCATGTAAATGAACGGTGTAAATTGAATAGAGTAGAGTAGAGAAAAGCGAGTTCCAATAATATAGGAAGAGAGTAGAAATAGAGAAATGTGAAAGTAAAAAGTGCAGCACATGTACATTCATTAGGATTGCTTGAGATACAAAAGAGTACCCTCAATGGGGAAGGCTAAAGAATTGTACGACTGTCTTTTATGTTTGTGTCTATCTCTTGCCAAGTTGAGGCTGGTATGCAGGTTTGGACAGTGGGAGTAAGTTGCTGTCACATTTCTGTCTTTAAGAAGGCAGGCAGGTTGGTTTTTTCTGGTCTTTAGCTTTATTGGCTTTGAATCTCATCTCTCCGTCAAAAACGAAACACCACAAATAATAATTAATATATTTATAAATTTGCTGAAAACATTATTGTTGACTTATACTCCAACTTATTTATTTATATTCTCTGTTATTTTTCACTTATATTTCTTACTTCAGCTGGAAAATGGAAACTAAAGTCAAAAACTAAGCCTCGGCTATTAGTTTAATTATAAATTTGATTCAGTTTCCGGTTCCATTTCGAATATCAATTTAATAACCTCTTTTTACTCAATTAATAAGTAAGAATTAAATACAAAAACTTTATACGTAAGCAATTATGTTTAGCTCAAAATCTATATGCAGAATTCATTTGCTGATGATTTATAGGACTTTGTTACGTTAGGAGTATTTTTATAATGACAAAAAAGAAAACCGATGAGTTTGAAACTCATTTTAAGATTTTTATAAAATTTACTTTAGTTATTACTGAATCTAAAAATTTAATAAGATATAAATCTTTTAAATTTAAATGAATTACAATGTAAAAATGTTAATAAAAATTAGTTATAGTAGTTGGTGCCAAATCTATAAACGGGTTGAGATGAAATCAGAAAAGACACAAATAAGGTTATAACTAAAGTGAAGCTGATTCAAAAAAGAAGAAAGAATATAATTAAAGATTGGGTAAAGTTGTAAGCATATATATATATAAAATTATAATTAACTAAAGCTAGCAACGAAAAATAAGCAATTTCTGTAAATAGTGAACAAAGTTGTAATAAAGAGAAGCAAAAAGAAAAAGAAAAAACAGAGAATAAGTGAAGTCGTACTTAGAGTTGCCCAAATAAATAAATTAGCATATCAACTTCTCAATGAAGATTGAACATGACTAGTCTGAATCTCCAGTAGTGTTAAGAGATTGGGGCTGGGAAGAGACAGAGGGATGGAAGAATCGTCATTCATTTATTCAATTTAATGCAAAAACAAAAAGAATTCAACTCACCTCATTTTGTTAGAAATTAATAGACCTGATTATTAAGTCTGCATTTTTCCTTGACTTGATTATTAGCTCTGCATTGGGCCGGTCATTATAATCTATCTGCAGGATGAATTTACTAATGAAGAAAACTTCTAGCATACTTATATTCTCAAATCAACATCTGTAACAGACAAGTTTTGAGTCTCATGACAAAGTAACGCTTACCCGCCATTTTGCAACATCTGGAGGTTTTCCTGCCATACATGTAAAACTAGAATCAGAATTCTAAGATACAAACTAGTTTTCATTCCTGTCTAGGAAAAGTAATTGATTCAAAACAAAGCACGAGCCAGTACCTGTAGAAATATGTCGCTTTAAAACTCGTTCCATTGCTGTGTCAATGTCAACATCAATATACCTGTGAAAGTTGCAACATAGAACCAATTACTCAAACTGTTGCCGTAGAAAATAAAAATATCAAAGTTTGAAGAACAAAAGAAAGCTCATAAAGGCTTTCTGTGAAGGTGGTTACACGATGATGAAGATGGATCAAACAAGTTATCCAGATTCATAGAAATTTATATTCTCCATCATAAAGCAGATTTCAAAACTGAAGGTGACAGGTTAAGCAGTGGGATAGATTTATAAGGTATTATGTATTAGCATTAAGTGCTAAGAGTGCTCAACTCTCCATTTGATTGATCGGAAAAGGAAATAGCAAATTAACAATACATTGGTTGCAAGAAATGCTGGTCTCAAGATTACATCACTGCCCAGTGGCTCCAGACAAACTCAATTTTGTGTTTGACCTCTGATCAAATTCACCTGCAATCTTTTCCTTTAACAGTGTAATCATTGTGAAATGATTTTTGAAAACCTTTCCCTGCATATGCTACAGAAGCGATACAAAAACATATGGGGATTGCTGGCCAGGAACTGTAAAACACCATCTAGGCAGGTTGGGGGTTGGCTTTCTTAAACCGACAACTCTAGTTATTAGGGTACCTTTAACTTAATAAGGTTTTACGGACACCTAAAAATGTTATCAATAAACAAATACAGCCAGGCAGAAACTAAACATCTAGCACCATGGATTTGAACGACTTAGCAAGGTACTCTTCACTGACAATTCAAAACAAATTTTAGACTAATGGAAATTGAAGAAGAAAAAAAAAAAAAGAATTATCAAATATGATATCTGACTTTCTAAAATTAAACTTCTTCATTCTAGCAAACTTCATAAAATGATAATCAAATATTAAGAAGCCTCAGCCCAATGCACTCTCCATAATATGTTGTGCAAATAATTAATATATGAGATTGAAACATTGAAATTGAGTACAAGATAAAAGCAACCAGCAAACAGAAACCACATTCTGTGAATGTACGTATCCACCATGTCCAGTGTATAAAACTTATGCATCAAACTTGCACACAATTTCAGTACCATTTTTCTGCTCTTCCCCATGAGTAAAATCATCAAGTACGAAAAATTTCTTTACCACTTCTCATCAAACATAGACGATATATCCTTCCAAGCCCCTTCTCCCAACAATAGATAATTTCCTTCAACTATGATCACTTTATGCCTGCAAAGAAGCAAGAAAATAAGCTTTATTAAAGGAGCACAAACAACACATTTCAAATTTGTAGCTCTGGATTCTTCTTCTTATGACTGCATTTATCTTCTGAAACTACATTGCAACAAATACATATCAGTACATTAACATGATAGCATCACAGTTCAACCATGTGATTAAGCGCATAGAAGTGACATCACTCCTTATGCACCTCTTAGCTTGCTAGCCACATTGGATTACTTATGTGTGTGCTTAACACCTGTGTTGTGTCAACAAGATCAGCAATTAAGCTCTAATATTACCCACTGGAATCATGGACAATCGAGATTTCCAGAAGCAGCTTAATTTACACAAAATCACCTTCTATTGACAGGATAACACAAATGAAAGCAGTTAATTACTTACTGAAGGCTCACAAAGATATCATCTTCAACCGGATCTCCAACCCCATGATCAAATGATGGTGCATAGACTGATCCCTGAAATTTTTATTGTTGTTAATAACAAAAAGCCAGCAATATAGCACTTACGAAAAATTAACATGTACAAGGGAAAATTGCAAGCAGAACTTAATATTGTCCCAAAAACATTTCAAGACAAGAAAAATGAACTATTTAAATTCACAACATTAACATCCACTCACCTCATTCCTCAGTTTCTTTAGACATTCAAGTAGTAGAGTTGGAGAAAACGTCCAGGGAGCTGAATTACCGATGAGAGTTTAGCACCTAAAATGGCTATAATGTCATTTCAAATTCCAAATTTACTTGAAGCTCACCTCCCCGTCTTGCATGGGCTTCGTCTGGATTCTAAAATACAAGAACATCAATTAGTACTATAAAGCACCAAAACAGTCCAATAACCAAAGCAAAGAAACATAGAGCAAGCTTAACCTCCATTGCATCAAGCTGGGAACGATAAAGATGGAACCCATCCATGGGAAGAACTGCAGCAACATCAGGAGGTTTAACTTGTGAATCAAATGATGAAGCTTTTTGGGGCCATATCTTATTTACACGCCGCACTACTTCAGAAGCTATAGTGCTCTTTCCGGCACCAGGGGGACCAGCCAAGCCTACAATATGCCTGGACATAATTTAAGCAGGGAAAAGGAGATTTCCATATAGAATAAGAGAACAAAAAAAGATTGGAAAGAATCATACTCTTCGTACAAATGGAAATGGAGTAGTAAAAGGGTGGGGAGAACATGTAAAAGTATAAATTGTTATGTTATTTGCAAAAGTGCAGGGGGGAGTACATTTGTGCCTATCCTCCCCTTCCCTTTGCGCTATCTGTGGAACATTTTGTACACTAGGTGAGCTCATTTATATAGCAGCATTAAAGGCATTAAAGTATACACAGATATCTGTTACATGTAGGGCACATTAGTGAATATCTGAGACAGGAATAAAATTTAGCAATAGACGGTATATCTTTGAGGATAAACAATTTTCCTTATGGTTATGAGTCAAAGTTAAAATTAAAAAGAAACATACTTCGTAAACTAAGGGTGACGGTTGGCCTAAAGCCATTCCCACCCTCTTACCTTCGTTAGGCCCTTTTAGATCAATGGCAGGAGATAAGACCCAAGGGGACAGGGTGCAATCACAATATCTAGCTCTTTACAGAAATGACAACCAAAAATAGACAAGATCGAATATTTACATAAGGTAAGCTCCTGCTAATTGATCTTAGCCATTCTTATACTTGGCTGATGCAGATCAAAGAGTGTCATACAGAGTGCTGAGTGACAGATGGGCTCCACAATGAAATCAAAGATAAAAATTTACAAGTTCAAATTCTTATGCAGGTATTTACTTAGGCACAGCATAACTGCAAACAGCATTATACTAACATAGTATTCGACAGTCTATAAAATGAAATGTCTGGTCACGAGTACATCTAATTGAAATTAAGAATGCAGATATAAAATGCTGCAGAAAGAGTGTAGCTGATTTTGTTTCCAAAGCAGTATGCATGTCAACATGTGCATCCAAGCACATGAAAGGAGAAGGAGACAAATGATCCGACAAGAGCAAGAGGCTTCGCAAGGAACACATGCAGTATAGATTTTCTGATCATTATCCAAGGCTGAACTTTTTACTTTGGGTTTAAAACAATTATAAATTTTAAACAAAGCAAAATAGCAGTAAGAATTCGTGCGATACGACATGGAAAAGAAAACAGGAAAAGCCAGAACATAAGAATTCAGTCATACAAGATATCAAATGCATATTACTTATAGATCTAAGGGAGTAAAACATACTTCAAATTAGGATTTGATGCAGCAGCTGCGGCAGGAAGAATGCGCTCTGCCAAAGCATCATATATCTCACCCATAGAACTGCAAGGTGATAGAAGCAACAACACCGATGAATGGAACAAATAAGTAAAATTATCACCCACATGAAACCGAATATTTGGGGTTTAAGGTTCAATTGAGCTAATAATTTTCGAAATTAGAGGAGTAGTATGTATCCAATCAGACATAACAGATGTCACATACCTGGCCTCGACCACGGGAACATCTCTCCTTAGACTGCATAAGACCTGATATCGTAGAAATCAATCTACAAACTACGTTGTAAATGACAATAAATCTTTCATATACATACATATATATAGATATATATATATAAAAGGATTTAGTAAAATCATTACCTTGATCGAGTTTTCTTTGAAAACAGTAGGTCCAGTTTGCCTCGAGAACAAAGACTGTGAAGTTCTTTTATTCAGCGAAATGGATACTAAGCATTGATGAAGTGAAGGCCGCCTGATCCTTTTAAGCAGCAGTGACTCTGTACATTTATGATAAAACGATTATCAAGCAGAAATGTAATTGCAAAATAACCAGAGAAAAACTTAAATAGAGTACGGGTTTTACAACGGAAGAATAATCTGATGTGCTATTGAATAACAGTAATTATTGAGTGATTCAGATACAATTTGACGACAACAACCATAGTTCTAAAACATGATTACAGTATTAAGAAAAAAGAAATTAAGAATCGAAAGAGGAACAGATAGAATTATTCAAAATCAGGACCACATGATCGAGTATTGGTATGAATGATTTAATGAGAAACTGATGGCAACTAATTTTGGCATATGATCACGATAGAGAGACCTGTTGCAGGAGAAAAGGGACAGGCTCTTGAAGTTATTGAGAGAGAAGAGACTTCCATTTCCAAATCAATGGGAGGGCAACAAAAGAAAAAGCTGAAACACCAAGTCGAGAGAATCAGTGATAGAACTCGACTGAGTTTTGGAGGCAGCTGTTTTAGTCACAGTTGTTTCCTGCTCCGATGAGGCCACATATACAAAACCGCTACGTGTCAGTCGCTATTTGCTTTGCGTTATGATTAATTAAATTAATTATAAATATCAAATAGGAGATAGCCGTCCGTAACGGCCTGTCGTTTGAACGACTGGCTAAAATGCTTAATGCTTTAGCCAAACAAGTCCTACCAGTCGTTAGTGTCAACTCTTTTTATTCGGTGAATCGTTAGGGTCAACAATTTGAAACTCCCTCGATGATCCCGATTCCACTTATCCTGGTTTCTCAATGAAGCCAAAAAGATTAAGTTGCTTTTTATAAGTTATATGATAATACTCCAGCTTTTTAGATTGTTCATCATAAAATGCAACCAAGAATTTGATCCCCAATTTCTTATTTCAGAATGCGCCTTTTAGCTGACCACCGTGTGCCTCTTCTCTGTTCCACAAATCGCTCGGACTCCTCAATACTGACATTTGTGCCTGAAACGACCGGAATCACTATCTATGTTTTTCCATGTCAAGTTGTCTACTGCATTGTTTTTTTAATATCACTTGTAAACTACAGCAACACAAATAGAAATGTTAAAAATTAAAGTAACTCGAGGACAAATGTAAAACAAAATAATAATAATAATTAACATATTTATTTCGTTGGACTCGGGTCCCATACAATAATTCAATTCAAGTTTTCCTCCATGCAAAAGCTGCATCTGAGAAGAAACTTTTAATGTTTGATGATGGCCATGAAACGGCAACTTAAAAGCTATTGGTTTTAGTGCAGTTTTGATACAGAATTATATCGGCTTAAAAATAAAATAAAATACACTGAAACATGGAACTTTTATTCTGATATGCAGCTCCAAAGTCATACACAGGCTCTCAGTGTTGTCCTCTTTGAAACTAAACAATTTTGTGTCGAGGTAAATGCGATTCTACAAGGCAGCAGATATTAACTGCCATTTTGAACAATTACACGCCATCCTGGATTCACAGGGCACATGACCCGAAAATTGATGACGAGCACAAGAGTGCATCTTGTATACAGTAAGAATGATCTCTAATAAACATATTTTCAGTCCACAAGCACATTGCAAGGACGACATCCTATCTTCCTCCGCTTCCTATCATCATCAAGTGGCTGTACAGAACAAAACTTCATTCAAGACCTTAACCAAAACATGTTCTTTGAAAGATTAAACATCGATGTAAAGCAGAATAAGATGGTTTCACTATATTCAGTTCTACTACTTCAACAAAGCTCTAATTGTCAGGCAGAGATATAAAGAGATCAGATTGTCAAGTTACCTGCTGAATCATAAAATGGGGGACCCGGATCCTCTTTGAGCCATCAGCTAGACGTTTACTAGGTACATGGTTTTCCATAGCACCTACACTATTTATCTGCAAGTATGTCCAACAATCTTGAAAGAGTGAGAATGGAAACCTTGTTCATTGCACACTCCATTTAATGCACAAAAGTAAAAAGAGATGATACTATAAGCTTGATTATAAATCCACATCTAATAAGAGGAATAATCAATTACACAACTCGTGTGTTTTCGTGCAAGGTAATGTAAGGTATCAATTACTAAAAATTGCTACTCTTAAGTAACAAAAAAGTCACAAAACTCTGATGTGATGATGCAACACATCAACAAATTTTAGATTAATGCAACTGAAAATAAAGTATCTCTTTAAGAGTTGCATCCTGCTTACAGCATGTTCGTTCTATGCCATAAACATAATAACAATAAAGAAGTTTGAAGATCCATTTGCAGCAGGTTTTAGAAGTACTGAATATAAATTACTTCTGATGAAGTGTAAAGGAAACTGGCACTAGATTAAAACTAGTACCTAAAATCAGTTGTTTATATTTTATCTGCCAAATAATGTGTTACGCGCAATGATGCAAAAAAAAAAATCTCCACAACTAGAAAAAGAAATCATCTAGCCCCAAATTTGGAAGATCACAAAATTCAGCTTTTCCACGACAGTTCAAACAATTAAATATGAACTAAATTCAACATATAGTGCCACAGCTCATTGATGGTCCAAAGTTTCTGTTTACTCTAATTCTGTTTTACCAAGTGAGATGGACAGCCTTTATAGTTCAATTCTTAGGAGGCTAACGAAATTGCCAAAAGGTAAAATTTGAATTTGAACTCCAAAGAACTATCACCTGGCTTTGGATGGCCCTGATTAACAATTTGTGACAACCTGAGGCATCCACACTTTCTAAACTGGGGCACTGAAGAAGTAATCTCTCTGCAGGCAAAAGCATAATGATAAATTGACTTGATCATTTGAGCAGGACAATACAACAAAATCTAAAGTAGTTCTCTAACATAAAATCAGCTTAACAAAGAGCAATAAAGAACTGTACCTGGATGCAAGTTTTTACAAGAATTCAGATTAAGATCATTGAGTTCTGGACAATTTAAGCACAAAGCCTGCATTCAAGTTCAAAAATTGAGAACCAGAAGAAATGAAAACCAATGCAACCATACACTATGATTTTCTAATAACAAAAGTCTCACATCTAAGCCAGAACAGCCCCATAAACTCAGTTTCTTCAACCGGCCATGTTTTATAATGAGCTTCTGGTATATAAGGTGTAATTTGCTCTTAAAAGATGTCCGCAACTCATCTTCTTCACTTCCATCAGAGCTTGGGCCACTTGGGTCACATATGGTCATTCCACAGTCCATAAGTTCAAGAAGAGGCAATTGAGCAGTCGCAAATTGAATTCCACCTAAGAGATGCAAACAAAAGCATTAACAGAGAGCCTACGCAAAGCGTGCAATGAATATCAAAACCAAATAACCATAGATGTGCAGCCTGAACATAGAGCATACTTGAAGTTATGTTTGGACAAAGAGCAAGTAGGAGTCTCGACAAAGTTCCAGGGAAAGCATTGCAGATCATACCAATTCCACTGTCACTAATGCTAGACCTGAAGGCGAATTGTAGCATCAGAAATACAATCTTGGAGAAAGTAATTCATGTTCAAATGTCAGAGAATTTTAATCCATTTCATACCCACTTAGGTCAAGCAATTCTAACTTTGAATAGCTTGAAGTGATGGCAGCAACAGATGCATCTGTGATTTCTGTTCCAAGAACAAGAGAAAGCATTCGCAGCCCCCTAAACCATGGATCAACCAAACAATCATTATCATATATACATCAATTTTAATGTTTAATTTCATAGAATACTACACAAAGTAAATAAGCTTAGCGCAGTTAAAAAGTATCAACAAGTAAGCAAAGCACATGATCATGAAGACTAGATAAAAAACAAAACGGACTGAAGATTATATTGTTCAACTAACCTTAAGTTTGCAGCTGTAAGAGCTAGTACAGCAGCATGAGAAAGCCGAACTGATGCAATGTGTATATTTTGTAATTTAGAGCAACTCCTTCCCAGAGTATCAACCATCACAATAAGGTCAGTGTTATCATTATCTTGGCGGGAGAAATCAAGGGAGACCTCTTTCAAATTGGGACAGTTAAAGACCTACATAAAATGGTAAGTAAAAAGGATTTGAGTTAAATGACATAATACTTGCCGAAATGCTCCTTTTACAAATAATCCAGCTTGACTTGCAGAGAAAGATACACCAAATATATAAAAAGAAAAAAGACAATTACCGTCTTAGACAAAGAATAAAGATCTGAGAGCCAAAGTGTAGACAGACTCGATGAACAGAGAACAAAACCCCCTAGATTAGAACACCCTTCCATCTTAAGGCTTGTAAGGCAACGTTTATCAGCAACAAAACGGCTTAGTTCATCACTGCGTACAAAAGATTAACCCAGCTTACCAACATAGTATTTATCAACCACCACAAGCTCACTTTCCTCTTGTAGCAAAATAAATGGTAGGGAGAAAAAATGATGACAATGTGACAAATTGGTTGTTCCAAAATAATGTCACAAATGTCCGAACAGAAATAAGAAAAATAAGGAACGGATTTATACCCGGAGATTCGATTGACTGCAGTGTCAGAAGTAGAAATCTCCATACACTCCAGATTGGGGCAAGAGAACGCAATACAAGCCAACATTGTAGCATCCACGTCACTGCAACATCCAAATAACAAATACCAATTAAAAATCAAATAATCCAATGTTAGTCTATCATGCCGAATCCACAAGATCAATGCAAATATAGCACCCAAAGAAAACACATTTCTTAACAATCATCGCCTCAATTTTTAAATTTGCCTTCAGTTCCCTCCAGGCAAAATAATCTAGCGAAATACGAAGCAAACAGCAGGACATCGTGCCCTGTATTGATATTTGGAAATCATACTGTAACACAGACGTGCAGCATTTACTGTAATTACTATTATCCTCTTGCCATTTCTACTGAAAAACCAGGCAGCATGTCAATTTATTAATTATATTCATCCTTAATTTGTTACTATATTTAATCAAATCAGGTTCATCTTGTCTACTCACACAATATAATCGAAATTTTCATCATATTAAACCGATTCGCTGTGTTAAACTCCAGATCTGATAAAACAGAGAGTCATCAAGAGAAAACCCAAACCTTTCCATTCTAAGACTTAATCTAACAAGTCCAGGACATTTCTGCAACACTGATCCAACAAAGCCAAGCTGAGCTCTGATGGGAACTCTCAACCTAAGCTCCTCCGCCGCTCTCCAAAGCCGCCTAGCCGTATCTCTCCACCCCTTACAAACCCTAGCCGCCGCCAAAAGTCCTGCAGGCGGTAACCTGCGAAGCACCTCCCACATACAACTCGCTGGTAACCTTCCTGAACCAGAACCAAACAGATCTAACTCCGATTCATCCATTTCAGGCTCAGGAGAGTCACATCTAATGTCAATATCATCAAACGATAACGCTCTACGTAAATGGGAGTACTGCTGACGTGGCAGCGGGAGTGGACGGGAAGTAGAGGCGGAGGAAGAGTCAGCGGAAGTTGGAGTGGTGGAAGCGGTTGCAGGATGAGGAGGAAGGTGGCAGGTGTGGCCTTTTTTAGGGAGACCACAGCGGCCGCAGTTGTAACTACCTCGTTGTTTTTTGGGTGGCTTGTTGTTGAAGTCGAAGGAGGAGGAGGAGATGGAGGCGGTGGACCCGCCGGGTGTGGCGGGAGAGATGTGGGGTTGGTTAGGATGGAACATTGTCAAGCGAAGGGAGGGAGGGCAGGGAGGGGAAAGAAGAGTGTGCGGCAGCGGAGAAATTAAGGAGAAGGTTT